>NC_021166.2:27208958-27209527 GCF_000331145.2 Cicer arietinum
CTCTTGCACACCACAAGAGATTGATCCACTAATTGTCAGAAAATGTACAACTCCCACCCTGGGATTCTTGCTACAAACTTCTAACAACATTCCTAAGATAGCACACCACTATCTTAGATTAAGCTAATTTTTAAGAAAGTATTACTTTCTTTTACAAGTGATACAATATGATTTGAATAAGAATAAGGAGAGGTATATTGATAAACAATCCAATAACAATTCAAGTACTTGAAAACCTTTCTGAATGATATGAAAATGAAATGCAAGTACTTTGTAAAAATCAACATTTTATTCAAAATTGTTCAGGGTATTGATTCAAGGATTGTGTGTGTTTGATATGAAGTTATGGGGTATTTATACTCCATAAACATCTCTTCAGATTCGTGGCCGTTGATCCAAGAGGTTTGATGAAAGAATACAATGATTTGAAGCCATTCCAAATATGAAAAACTGTATTGCTTCCAGTTGTATTCGAATACAATGTGTAATTTTTGAATATTTTTTAATGTTACAAAGTTGTGTATTCGAATACACACATCCTGTATTCGAATACAACTGGAAGCAATACA
>NC_021166.2:27210216-27210902 GCF_000331145.2 Cicer arietinum
TTTGTATTCGAATACAAGATGTTGTATTCGAATACACTTATGCATTTTGTCAAAAATATGATTTTTAAGACTTTGTTAATGTTGTTTTGACTTTTGAAAATACTTTAAATGCATATGTAAATATGACTTGTTCTCATGTAATTGAAATATTGGTTTGTATCATATACCTTTACATTTTAACATTTAATGTTTGGATTTGAAGCTTATTAACGAAGATATTTGATCTTCTTTTTGATCTTGTTGCTTTGACCATAATGGTTGATCTTTGTCATCATCAAAAACTTGTAGTTTACATTTTCCCCCTTTTTGATTATGAAAAAATATTGTTGTTGTGGAGAGATTTGTGGAAATTGAATCATTGCTCCCCCGTAATGTATGCGTACTCCCCATTGTATGTGATTAATTAACAAATTGTTTGAGGACCTACAAGATGTTTAAGGCAACAACAATACCAAATTTTCTCCCTCTTTTGACATGATTAAAAAGATGGAAAAATATAGAGACATACATATGCAAGAATATGTGCACAAGTAAAGATAAAAGTAGTACACATAATAAAAGAATTGACATAACGAAGGATGAAGGCAAGTTCAATTAAGTACAGCAAATTTGGTCAACATGTGTTTAACAAAGTTCAACTTAGTACATAAAGCATACCATAAGACAAACTACAAATTAAGACATGA
>NC_021166.2:27211182-27211751 GCF_000331145.2 Cicer arietinum
GTCATGATTGCGAGCAATAGTAGTTTCAATGTTCTGGAAACGAGTGTTGACAGAAGTGGTCAGATTATCGAATTGAGTTTGGAAGAAGGTTTGGAAAGAATCAAGGCGAGCCGTGAGCATTTGATTGGAGATATATTCATCATCAGAGGTTGTATCCTCGTCATCTTCATCAGCCTGGGCAGCAACATTTGAGGGTCCAACAGTGTCTTCGGGAGCAGCATCAGATGATTGATCATAATCACCTTTATGCACAAAAAAGTTAAGTTACTCATTCCATACTATCCGCATACTAGGCAGGACGCCCAAATCCAACATATTTTCTTTTGTGGGTGTATACATGACTTTATCAGAGAAGTCCACCCCAAAGTGTTCTAAAATCTGAGACACTTCCTTCGCATATGGTAAGCCAATTGCATCTCGGGATCCAAACATGACAGATTTCACAAAATATGCCCAATTTAGTTGACAACCTTCATATATGAAATTCATAATTTGTAATTCAAACTCCCAAATTTGGGAGTAATTTCCAGCCTTCGGAATCAGAATGTAGCTAAGGAAATAGTGCAAAA
>NC_021166.2:27212188-27213335 GCF_000331145.2 Cicer arietinum
GAATGGTTTTACCCTTAACTCGAGATACCATCATTTTTTCATCTTGGATGAGATTGCAATAAAAAACCCTAACTAAGTCAGGATAGACAGGACCTTTGTAGCCTATAAACTCTTCAACATGTTGTGCCTTGAGTAACTCAGGAAAGTTAAAGGCAGAGAAAGAGTTTAAAGTACCATATTTTGGAATGATAAGTCGTTTGTCAGAGTAGAATGTGCGAAAATGATCAATTTCATCCGGTGTGTGTAGAAGCCAGGATAAATCCGTGATGTTGGGATTCCTTGTTCGTTTTCTTGAAGGACCCACTACTGCATGCTTGGTTCTTGGTCCTCGTTTGCGAGCATCCATGGTGAGAAATGAGGTTTTGATGAAAAATGGATTTGAGAGAAATGTGAGAAATCTGATGATAAACGCCAAGAAAGAAGTAAGGATTGATGTAGTATGCAAGGTTGGGTGAATGGGTAACTGAGTGAAAGAAGGATGGACGATATTTTGGGAAAGGAGAGGAGAAGCTACAACTGCGTATTCGAATACCAAATGTAAAATAACCCTAAAATGTGAAACAACTTTTATATCTGGGCAAAAACGCGAATGTGTATTCGACTACACCTAGTTGTATTTGAATACACATTATGCTGGGAATGTGTATTCGACTACACACATGTGTATTCGAATACAAGAATTTCTGGAAAAGTAAGTATTCGAATACAGACATCTGTATTCGACTACATATGCAAATTTTTGCTTAAAAACTAAAATTTTTATGGAAATCTCAACATGCAATGCACAACTTCATATATCAAGAACCAATAATCATCAAGGAATTTTATTTTTAACAACTTTAAGATGTAATGCACAAATTTAAGAGAGATGACAGACTATGTGTATCATGCAATTTCATAGATCATTTTCATTTAAAATTCCAAGTTCTCTTCGGATCTTATAAAATGAGTCCTTAGGTAAATGTTTTGTAAAGATATCAGCCAATTGATTTTGTGTATCAACAAATGTTACCTCAACATTACCTTTCATCACATGATCGCGTAGAAAGTGATGACGTATATCGATGTGTTTAATTCGAGAGTGCATGATTGGATTCTTTGAGATGTTTATGCACTTGTGGTTGTCACATCTTAGGGGAATGCATCC
>NC_021166.2:27213380-27213812 GCF_000331145.2 Cicer arietinum
TCAGCTTCAGCAGTACTAAGTGCAACACAAGCTTGCTTTTTGCAAGACCATGATACTAGTGTATTGCCTAAAATATGGCAAGTGCCGCTTGTGCTTTTACGATCCGTTTTGCATCCTGCATAATCTGAATCAGAATATCCAACTAGGCTACATATGCTACCCTTGGGGTACCATAGGCCTACATTTGTCGTTCCTTTCAAATATTTCATAATTCTTTTAACAGCTACAAGATGCGATTCTTTCGGATCTGCCTGAAATCTTGCACATAAACAAACACTAAACATAATATCTGGCCGGCTGGCCGTTAGATATAATAAGGATCCAATCATACCTCGATATTTGGATATGTTGATTGAAATACCTGATGCATCTTTATCAACATAGGTTCCGGAGCCCATTGGAGTTGCACTTTCTTTGCAGTTTTCCATTTCG
>NC_021166.2:27215393-27220199 GCF_000331145.2 Cicer arietinum
GATCTTATAAAATGAGTCCTTAGGTAAATGTTTTGTAAAGATATCAGCCAATTGATTTTGTGTATCAACAAATGTTACCTCAACATTACCTTTCATCACATGATCGCGTAGAAAGTGATGACGTATATCGATGTGTTTAATTCGAGAGTGCATGATTGGATTCTTTGAGATGTTTATTGCACTTGTGTTGTCACATCTTAGGGGAATGCATCCGAGATCAACTTCATAGTCATGTAATTGCTGTTTGAGCCAGAGAATCTGGGCACAACAACTTCCTACTGCTATGTATTCAGCTTCAGCAGTACTAAGTGCAACACAAGCTTGCTTTTTGCAAGACCATGATATGGCAAGTGCCGCTTGTGCTTTTACGATCCATTTTGCATCCTGCATAATCTGAATTAGAATATCCAACTAGGCTACATATGCTACCCTTGGGGTACCATAGGCCTACATTTGTTGTTCCTTTCAAATATTTCATAATTCTTTTAACGGCTACAAGATGCAATTCTTTCGGATCTGCCTGAAATCTTGCACACAAACAAACACTAAACATAATATCTGGCCGGCTGGCCGTTAGATATAATAAGGACCCAATCATACCTCAACATTTGGATATGTCGATTGAAATACCTGATGCATCTTTATCAACATAGGTTCCGGATCCCATTGGAGTTGCACTTTCTTTGCAGTTTTCCATTTCGAATCTTTTGAGTAATTCTTTACAATATTTTGCTTGATTTATGAAGATCCCATGCTCAAGTTGTTTGATGTGAAGTCCAAGAAAATAGTTCAACTTTCCCATCATGGACATTTCAAATTCTCCTTGCATTATAGAAGAGAATTCTTCACATATGTCATTGTTGGTTGATCCAAATATTATATCATCAACGTAGATTTGGACCAATAAGGTGTGACCATTATCTCTTTTGACAAATAATGTTTTATCGACTTTCCCTTTTTCAAATCCTCGTTCACATAAAAAGGTGTTTAATCTATCATACCAAGCTCTTGGAGCTTGTTTTAGACCATAAAGAGCCTTTTTTAATTTGTAAACATGTGAGGGATTTTTGGAATCTTCAAACCCAGGTGGTTGTTTGACATAGACTTCTTCATTTATATATCCATTGAGAAATGCACTTTTCACATCCATTTGATATAACTCAAAGTGCATGGAACAAGCATACACAAGTAGTAAACGTATTGCTTCTAATCTTGCTACCGGAGCAAATGTTTCGTCAAAATCTATCCCTTCCTCATTAAGTAACCGAGACATTAAGAGATTCCCCCTCCTTAACGTCCAGTTAACTTAAACGGTTTTCAAAACAAAATATTAAGTAACCGAGACATTAAGAGATTCCCCATTCTTAACGCCCAGTTTACTTAAACGGTTTTCAAAACAAAATATTAAGTAACCGAGACATTAAGAGATTCCCCATTCTTAACGCCCAGTTTACTTAAACGGTTTTCAAAACAAAATATTAAGTAACCGAGACATTAAGAGATTCCCCATTCTTAACGCCCAGTTTACTTAAACGGTTTTCAAAACAAAATATTAAGTAACCGAGACATTAAGAGATTCCCCATTCTTAACGCCCAGTTTACTTAAACGGTTTTCAAAACAAAATATTAAGTAACCGAGACATTAAGAGATTCCCCATTCTTAACGCCCAGTTTACTTAAACGGTTTTCAAAACAAAATATTAAGTAACCGAGACATTAAGAGATTCCCCATTCTTAACGCCCAGTTTACTTAAACGGTTTTCAAAACAAAATATTAAGTAACCGAGACATTAAGAGATTCCCCATTCTTAACGCCCAGTTTACTTAAACGGTTTTCAAAACAAAATATTAAGTAACCGAGACATTAAGAGATTCCCCATTCTTAACGCCCAGTTTACTTAAACGGTTTTCAAAACAAAATATTAAGTAACCGAGACATTAAGAGATTCCCCCTCCTTAACGTCCAGTTAACTTAAACGGTTTTCAAAACAAAATATTAAGTAACCGAGACATTAAGAGATTCCCCCTCCTTAACGTCCAGTTAACTTAAACGGTTTTCAAAACAAAATATTAAGTAACCGAGACATTAAGAGATTCCCCCTCCTTAACGTCCAGTTAACTTAAACGGTTTTCAAAACAAAATATTAAGTAACCGAGACATTAAGAGATTCCCCCTCCTTAACGTCCAGTTAACTTAAACGGTTTTCAAAACAAAATATTAAGTAACCGAGACATTAAGAGATTCCCCCTCCTTAACGTCCAGTTAACTTAAACGGTTTTCAAAACAAAATATTAAGTAACCGAGACATTAAGAGATTCCCCCTCCTTAACGTCCAGTTAACTTAAACGGTTTTCAAAACAAAATATTAAGTAACCGAGACATTAAGAGATTCCCCCTCCTTAACGTCCAGTTAACTTAAACGGTTTTCAAAACAAAATATTAAGTAACCGAGACATTAAGAGATTCCCCCTCCTTAACGTCCAGTTAACTTAAACGGTTTTCAAAACAAAATATTAAGTAACCGAGACATTAAGAGATTCCCCCTCCTTAACGTCCAGTTAACTTAAACGGTTTTCAAAACAAAATATTAAGTAACCGAGACATTAAGAGATTCCCCCTCCTTAACGTCCAGTTAACTTAAACGGTTTTCAAAACAAAATATTAAGTAACCGAGACATTAAGAGATTCCCCCTCCTTAACGTCCAGTTAACTTAAACGGTTTTCAAAACAAAATATTAAGTAACCGAGACATTAAGAGATTCCCCCTCCTTAACGTCCAGTTAACTTAAACGGTTTTCAAAACAAAATATTAAGTAACCGAGACATTAAGAGATTCCCCATTCTTAACGCCCAGTTTACTTAAACGGTTTTCAAAACAAAATATTAAGTAACCGAGACATTAAGAGATTCCCCATTCTTAACGCCCAGTTAGCTTAAACGGTTTTCAAAACAAAATGTTAAGTAACCGAGACATTAAGAGATTCCCCCTCCTTAACGTCCAGTTAACTTAAACGGTTTTCAAAACAAAATGTTAAGTAACCGAGACATTAAGAGATTCCCCCTCCTTAACGTCCAGTTAACTTAAACGGTTTTCAAAACAAAATGTTAAGTAACCGAGACATTAAGAGATTCCCCATTCTTAACGCCCAGTTAGCTTAAACGGTTTTCAAAACAAAATGTTAAGTAACCGAGACATTAAGAGATTCCCCATTCTTAACGCCCAGTTAGCTTAAACGGTTTTCAAAACAAAATGTTAAGTAACCGAGACATTAAGAGATTCCCCATTCTTAACGCCCCGTTAACTTAAACGATTTTTCTTTAAAACAAAATATTAAGTAACCGAGACATTAAGAGATTCCCCATTCTTAACGCCCAGTTAACTTAAACGATTTTTCTTTAAAACAAAATATTAAGTAACCGAGACATTAAGAGATTCCCCCTCCTTAACGTCCAGTTAACTTAAACGGTTTTCAAAACAAAATGTTAAGTAACCGAGACATTAAGAGATTCCCCCTCCTTAACGTCCAGTTAACTTAAACGGTTTTCAAAACAAAATGTTAAGTAACCGAGACATTAAGAGATTCCCCCTCCTTAACGTCCAGTTAACTTAAACGGTTTTCAAAACAAAATGTTAAGTAACCGAGACATTAAGAGATTCCCCCTCCTTAACGTCCAGTTAACTTAAACGGTTTTCAAAACAAAATGTTAAGTAACCGAGACATTAAGAGATTCCCCATTCTTAACGCCCAGTTAACTTAAACGATTTTCAAAAACAAATATTAAGTAACCGAGACATTAAGAGATTCCCCATTCTTAACGCCCAGTTAACTTAAACGATTTTCAAAAACAAATATTAAGTAACCGAGACATTAAGAGATTCCCCATTCTTAACGCCCAGTTAACTTAAACGATTTTCAAAAACAAATATTAAGTAACCGAGACATTAAGAGATTCCCCCTCCTTAACGTCCAGTTAACTTAAACGGTTTTCAAAACAAAATGTTAAGTAACCGAGACATTAAGAGATTCCCCCTCCTTAACGTCCAGTTAACTTAAACGGTTTTCAAAACAAAATGTTAAGTAACCGAGACATTAAGAGATTCCCCATTCTTAACGCCTAGTTAACTTAAACGATTTTCAAAAACAAATATTAAGTAACCGAGACATTAAGAGATTCCCCATTCTTAACGCCCAGTTAACTTAAACGATTTTTCACAAACAAACACACATTAAGTAAACAAGACATTAAGAGATTCCCCATTCTTAATACTCATTTAACTTAATGGTTTTCAAATTCTACACAAAACAAACTCAAACAAATTCTCACATTCAATTCATAATTCACACCAAAACACATCAATCAACAATCATCAAGTATGAACATGCCAAATACGATGAACACAAATCAAACGTAATAAATTTCATTTATTCAAACTCATACATACGTGAGGTAAATTCATTTTTCCCAAAAAAATACTCCAATCCTAACAAAGTTCGTTTCCACACAATCACAGATAAGGCCCTAGATGCAAACTAAAGGTTTGGAAGGAGCCCTTACCTTCGCGTTAGCTCTAACGTGCGTTTCCGGTACCGTGAGCAAATCTGGTAAAAATCTCCGCTCTCAACGTCGCCTCCAAATTGGTCCCCTAGCACCGTAGCGTGGTGTTGAGCAACTTTCCCTTCTATCTTTTCGAGAAATGAAGCTTGGATCTAGAAGAAACGGAGGGGTTTGTGTTTGGATCTCAAATACCGTTTTTCTTCGTTTTCGAATCAAAGAGGAAGAGTGGAGTTGCGAAATCCTTGTTC
>NC_021166.2:27220902-27221456 GCF_000331145.2 Cicer arietinum
TTCCTCTTGATTGTATCCTTGAGCGACCAATCTAGCTTTGTTGCGGACAACTATGCCATTCTCATCAAGTTTATTTTTAAACACCCATTTTGTACCAATGATGTGTTTATTTCCAGGATTAGGAACAAGTTCCCATACTTGGCTTCTTTCAAATTGATTGAGTTCTTCTTGCATGGCAAGTATCCATTGATCATCTTTAAGTGCTTCACCAATTTTGGAGGGTTTGATTTGAGAAACAAATGCCATGTTTAAGCAAGCATCTTGTAGTTTTAATCTTGTTGTGACTCCTTTATTGATATCACCTATGATGTTATCAACTGGATGATATCTATGGATTCTCCATTCTTTAGGAAGATCGTCCTTTTGTCTTTCAATGTTGACTTCACTTTATTGACATGGTTGGTCAGTTTGATGGTCTTTGTTTGTATCATCGCTTTCAAAAACATCATCATCACAAGAAATAATATTTTCCTCTTTTATAGGCTTAGTTTCATCAAAAGTTACATGCATTGATTCTTCGATTAATAAAGTTCTTTTATTGAAAATTCTAAATG
>NC_021166.2:27221708-27223526 GCF_000331145.2 Cicer arietinum
ATACCTGCAATATTAAAATCAAATTTTATTAGGTACCCAATGTGCTTTGGGTCCTTGATGGTTAGTACCTTTCTCTATCCACACGTAATGCCCTTTTGGAATACTAATGTTTCTAATATGACAAGTATTAGGGGTGTGACCCTTGAGACCACAATAAGAGCAAGTAGGAGTAAATCTATTTTTAAAAGCATGTGTATGAAATTTTCTATGAATTATTTTCTCTTTATAAAGGTGATCCTTTTTCACAGTTATAATCTTTTCTTGATTGGATTGATTACTTGCTTTGACAAAAATGGTCTTATTCAAGTTTGGTTTATCAAATTTTGAGTACCCAAGACCGCTTTTGTCATTTGAGTATCTTTGCATATTTAAAATATTTTCCAAGCCTATTTGTCCTTTTTCGTATCGTTCAATTACTCTATTTAATTGAACAATTTTGAAGGAGAGGGAATCACATTTATTGCATGCAGAATTCTGTTTTAGTTTCTCAGAAGTCTTTTCCATAGTGTCAATTTTTTCTTGAAGACTTGAGATTTGTTTCTTTTGTGTTGACACTAGTTTGAACAAATTTTTGCATTCAATAAGTAATTCCTTGATGGCGTTTTGAGCCTCATTATATTCTAAAATCAATTCACTATTAGTTTTATGAAGATGAAGGGAGTCTTTGTTACTAACCTCTTCTTTGTTATCTGATTGATGTGATGCCATCAATGCAACATTAGCGCATTCTTCATTTTCTGATTCTGAGGATGAACTTACTTCGTTGTCTTCCCAAGCTATGTATGCCTTCTTGAAGTCTTTCTTTTTGGTGGCATTTTTCTTAACAAGGTTTGGACAATTTGCCTTGATATGTCCTTGTTTTCCTCATTCAAAGTAAGTGATGTTTTGATTTGAAGTAGGACTATCTTTCTTCCTAAAACTTTTCCTTTTGAAAGTTCTGTCATTTTTAAGAAACTTACCAAATTTCTTAACAAGGAACATAATATTTTCATCTTCATCTGAACTTTCGTCTTTTATTTGTTCTTTTGATTCGGTCTTTAGAGCAATGTTTTTGGTCTTCTTTTCTTGACTTTCATTTTATTCTAGCCTTCCAAGTTAGATTTCGTGTTCTTGGAGTTTTCCAAATAGTGCAGAAAGGGACATCTTTGATAGGCTTTTCTTCTCAGAAATTGTCGTTACTTTAGGTTGCCATGCCCTTGTTAATGATCTCAGAACTTTAAGGTTCAATTCATCATTAGTGAAGGTTTTTCCAAGTGCTGTCAAGTGGTTGGTCACATGAGAAAATCTTTTCTCCAAGTCCAGAATAGATTCTCTGGGCTGCATTCGGAACAATTCATACTCTTGAGACAATGTGTTGAGTTTGGAGCGCTTTACCTCAATTGTTCCTTCATGTGTTATTTCAAGTGTATCCCAGATTTCTTTAGCTATTTTGCAATGAGATATGCGGAAAAATTCGTCCATTCCAAGTGTCGATTGTAACATGTTTTTGGCCTTTTTATCAAACAATACATTCCTTTTGTCATCATCTGTCCATGAGCCTTTTATCTTAACTTCTTCTTTATTATTGATAACTGTTGTTGGAACATAGGGACCGTTTTCTACCGCTTCCCATATATCATATCCTTGTACCTCAAGATATGCCTGTATGCGTATCTTCCAGAAATTATAGTGTTCACCAATAAAACATGGTGGTTTATTGCTACTACCACCATCTCTAAAAACTGGTTGTGCGAAAGCCATTATGAAGGATCGAGGAGCAAATTACCGGAACCTGCTATGATGCCAATTGTTAGTACAGAAGTACGCCTAAGAGGGGGG
>NC_021166.2:27223624-27233217 GCF_000331145.2 Cicer arietinum
AGATTTATCCTGGTTCCCCTTATAACCAAGGGTACGTCCAGTCCTCTTGCACACCACAAGAGATTGATCCACTAATTGTCAGAAAATGTAGAACTCCCACCCTGGGATTCTTGCTACAAACTTCTAACAACACTCTTAAGATAGCACACCACTATCTTAGATTAAGCTACTTTTTAAGAAAGTATTACTTTCTTTTACAAGTGATACAATATGATTTGAATAAGAATAAGGAGAGGTATATTGATAAACAATCCAATAACAATTCAAGTACTTGAGAACCTTTCTGAATGATATGAAAATGAAATGCAAGTACTTTTTAAAAATCAGAATTTTGTTCAAAATTGTTCAGGGTATTGATTCAAGGATTGTGTGTGTTTGATCTGAAGTTATGGGGTATTTATACTCCATAAACATCTCTTTAGATTTGTGGCCATTGATCCAAGAGGTTTGATGAAAGAATACAATGATTTGGAGCCATTCCAGATCTGAAAAATTGTATTGCTTCCAGTTGTATTCGAATACAGGATGTGTGTATTCGAATACACCTCTTTGTAACGTTCAAAAATATTCAAAAATTACACCTTGTATTCGAATACACATGTGTGTAGTCGAATACAGATTAGTGAAAATTTGCCACTGACTTACTTTGTATTCGACTACAGATGGTTGTAGTCGAATACAGATATAAGGATTTTGGCCACTGACTTGCAGTGTATTCGACTACACATAGTTGTAGTCGAATACAACTTTGAGACTTTTGCTTCTGACTTGCTTTGTATTCGAATACAAGATGCTGTATTCGAATACACTTATGCATTTTGTCAAAAATATGATTTTTAAGACTTTGTTAATGTTGTTTTGACTTTTGAAAATACTTTAAATGCATATGTAAATATGACTTCTTCTCATGTAATTGAAGTATTGGTTTGTATCATATACCTTTACATTTTAACATTTAATGTTTGGATTTGAAGCTTATTAATGAAGATATTTGATCTTTTTTTTGATCTTGTTGCTTTGACCATAATGGTTGATCTTTGTCATCATCAAAAACTTGTAGTTTACAATATAAATAGTAAAAGGTAATCCTTTGAAGATAAAAAAATTGACTCGGTCAAAATAGAAAGAGTGAAAGGTAATCCTAGCAAACGAGGGAAAACATGTTCATCATTATTTCCGTCTACAATAACTCTGCATTCATTTTCATCTCTGATTGTTCTGTTGTATTTCTTTTTCTGAGTTCTTGCATTTGTCTGCATTCGCCCATTCATCTCCATGTGATTCTTCAACTCACGATTCAACTTGCAATTAAATTTTACGCGATTCTTCTATGTTCAACTCGGGATTCAACTCACGATTCATCTGTATTTGTTCTGCTCGTTCTTTCTGCGATTCTTTCTCGCCAACTTGTGATTCATTGGTTTGTTTGCATTTCCTCCTCAACTCATTGTGTTCATGTTATGCGAATCATCAACTACAAGATGATTTCATCTACAATTATCAATTGTGTTCAAGGTATGTGTCTATTTTGTCATTTGAATCTCTATTGTGTAACTTAGGGTTTTCGTAATTTGTATTTGTAACTGACTATGTAGTTCAAGGTATATGTATTTCTCATTCGAATCATCAATTGTGGTTTACTGTATTGTTCTTAGTGATTTTTTTGTATTTTGCTACTAATTTTGTTACTGTAACACCCCGTTTTTCAAAGCGAGGGTATATTTTTTTTTTCAAAAGAATTTAAAATAAAGCAGAGAAATAAATAAAGAAATGCCTTTGGATAAATAATTGAGTCATTATAATTTACAAGCAGCGGAAAAGTTACTCCAATTATAAATCCAAACCATTTACCCAACAACAAAAGGTACATGTAACCCATCGAAAATAACATGTCAAACTAACAATATTAGTATAGGTACAGTCTTCCATTTTAATGTAAATGCAATACAAAAGAAAGACATCTGATCCCTCTATGTCAACCTAATCTGATCATTTTACAACACAACTAAACACCCTGACTGATCTCCACGCGCCCCGTGAGATCCTCCTAACGTAGCTGCAGTCAAGCGTTCCCATCTCCATTTCCGTCCGTAGGGTACGAACCGGTAGGATCGTCCTGACTCTCATCTGAGGGCAAAGCCCAGATTTCCACAATAATTGTAAAGGTCACCAACCGAAAATAACAGTTAACACATAACATTTAAGTTTTAAATGCTAAAATAACTTTTCAACTAAGCATGCACCTTAGCAGGATTTTCAATATGCGAAAAGTTCATACAATACTTTGCCAGTTAAAATGAAAGTAAAATGAGGTTCTCAATCCCCTAATTATAACATAACAAATCAAGACATGGATAGTTTCATGAGCAAACAATCATACAACTAAAACTGAGGATTTTCACTGAGCCAATCGATTAGGCAATCGATTGGGGTGAAGGATTTTGATGAAGACAGAATCCTGGGCTTAATTCAATCGATTGGGAAATCGATTGAGTGAGTACTGAGCCCTAGATTTTAAGCCAATCGATTACCAAGTCCCTGTTAACCTATCAAATCGACTGGGAAATCGATTTCCCTGTATATTCTTTCAAAAATTCATAACTAACTCAATCACATTCATGCATAATTCCAATTCTTAACACTTAACACTGATAACACAATTACTACGACATCATGGATTTCAAAATGGTATTGCAATCAAACATGTTATCACCAAATTCCAAAACATAACACTTAGCATTTATAACACATTACTACACAACATAATGAACCCAACAGTTCACAAATCAACAGGGTGTAGTCTCTTGCGGACAAACACAATTCCCTCAGGAACGTAAGTCGTAAACGTACTACCTATCACGGGTCCGTACCGTTTACCGAGGTGCCACCTATCCCGGGTCAGCACAACTTACCAAACACAATTCCCTCAGGAACGTAAGTCGTAAACGTACTACCTATCACGGGTCCGTACCGTTTACCGAGGTGCCACCTATCCCTGGTCTGCACAACTTACCAAACGTAAATCGTAAGCGTACTGCCTATCACGGGCCCGTACCGTTTACCAAGGTGCCACCTATCACGGGTCTGCACGATTTACCAAAACATACATACGTAGATGAGACATTAAGAGATTCCCCTTTCTTAATTCTCATCTAACTTAAACCAGGGCGTAGTCTCTCACGGACAAACCCCTGCGCAGTCTCTCACGGACAAACGCAATTCCCGCAGGAACGTAAGTCGTAAACGTACTACCTATCACGGGTCCGTACCGTTTACCGAGGTGCCACCTATCCTGGGTCTGCACAACTTACCAAACGTAAATCGTAAACGTACTGCCTATCACGGGCCCGTACCGTTTACCAAGGTGCCACCTATCACGGGTCTGCACGATTTACCAAAACACACATAAGTAAACGAGACATTAAGAGATTCCCCATTCTTAATTCTCATCTAACTTAAACCAGGGCGTAGTCTCTCACGGACAAACCCCTACGCAGTCTCTCACGGACAAACGCAATTCCCGCAGGAACGTAAGTCGTAAACGTACTACCTATCACGAGTCCGTACCGTTTACCGAGGTGCCACCTATCCCGGGTCAGCACAACTTACCAAAACATACACGAGTAAACGAGACATTAAGAGATTCCCCATTCTTAATTCTCATCTAACTTAAACCAGGGCGTAGTCTCTCACGGACAAACCCCTGCGCAGTCTCTCACGGACAAACGCAATTCCCGCAGGAACGTAAGTCGTAAACGTACTACCTATCACGGGTCCGTACCGTTTACCGAGGTGCCACCTATCCCGGGTCTGCACAACTTACCAAACGTAAATCGTAAACGTACTGCCTATCACGGGCCCGTACCGTTTACCAAGGTGCCACCTATCACGGGTCTGCACGATTTACCAAAACACACATAAGTAAACGAGACATTAAGAGATTCCCCATTCTTAATTCTCATCTAACTTAAACCAGGGCGTAGTCTCTCACGGACAAACCCCTGCGCAGTCTCTCACGGACAAACGCAATTCCCGCAGGAACGTAAATTGTAAACGTACTACCTATCCCGGGTCCGTACTGTTTACCGAGGTGCCACCTATCCCGGGTCAGCACAACTTACCAAAACATACACGAGTAAACGAGACATTAAGAGATTCCCCATTCTTAATTCTCATCTAACTTAAACCAGGGCGTAGTCTCTCACGGACAAACCCCTGCGCAGTCTCTCACGGACAAACGCAATTCCCGCAGGAACGTAAGTCGTAAACGTACTACCTATCACGGGTCCGTACCGTTTACCGAGGTGCCACCTATCCCGGGTCTGCACAACTTACCAAACGTAAATCGTAAACGTACTGCCTATCACGGGCCCGTACCGTTTACCAAGGTGCCACCTATCACGGGTCTGCACGATTTACCAAAACACACATAAGTAAACGAGACATTAAGAGATTCCCCATTCTTAACGCCCAGTTAACTTAAACGATTTTCAAAACAAAATATTAAGTAACCGAGACATTAAGAGATTCCCCATTCTTAACGCCCAGTTAACTTAAACGATTTTTCTTAAAACAAAATATTAAGTAACCGAGACATTAAGAGATTCCCCATTCTTAACGCCCAGTTAACTTAAACGATTTTTCTTTAAAACAAAATATTAAGTAACCGAGACATTAAGAGATTCCCCATTCTTAACGCCCAGTTAACTTAAACGGTTTTCAAAACAAAATATTAAGTAACCGAGACATTAAGAGATTCCCCATTCTTAACGCCCAGTTAACTTAAACAATTTTCCAAACAAAATAATAAGTAACCGAGACATTAAGAGATTCCCCATTCTTAACGCCCAGTTAACTTAAACGATTTTTCTTAAAACAAAATATTAAGTAACCGAGACATTAAGAGATTCCCCATTCTTAACGCCCAGTTAACTTAAACGATTTTTCTTAAAACAAAATATTAAGTAACCGAGACATTAAGAGATTCCCCATTCTTAACGCCCAGTTAACTTAAACGATTTTCAAAACAAAATATTAAGTAACCGAGACATTAAGAGATTCCCCATTCTCAACGCCCAGTTATCTTAAACAATTTTCCAAACAAAATAATAAGTAACCGAGACATTAAGAGATTCCCCATTCTTAACGCCCAGTTAACTTAAACGATTTTCAAAACAAAATATTAAGTAACCGAGACATTAAGAGATTCCCCATTCTTAACGCCCAGTTAACTTAAACGATTTTCAAAACAAAATATTAAGTAACCGAGACATTAAGAGATTCCCCATTCTTAACGCCCAGTTAACTTAAACGATTTGAAAGCGACGAAAATGAAAATGGGAGAAAGAGGGAATTTGGCCGCGGGTGAAGAGGAAGAAGATGGAAAAATCAGTTTTCCTTCCTTCCTTTTTCCTTTCTTTGTTTTTCCTTCCTTTCTATTTCCTTCTTTCCTTTATATAACCTTTTCTTTTCCTTTTCCTTCCTTCTAATTTCCTTTCTTTCTATTCTCACCAAGCAAACCCACATATATATATATATATATATATATATATTAAATATAACTTAACAAATATCTCAAAATATCTAGATATTTGTTAAATCACCTTTTTACCCGTAACGCATTAAATTCTCCGAAAAGGATTTACCGCACTTAATTTAAATTTATTTATCGACGAGTAATTCTAAACGGGGTCAAAATAACTTTTTGATCCTATACACACCATAATATTATTAACTTTGGCTAAAAAGCTTCCGGGCCAAAATCCAAAACACATAAAATACATAAAGTGTACTTTAAAATTATGGGTCTTACAGTTACTCTAGTTTAGGGTTTTCTTATTTTGCTTCTGATTTTGCTACTTTCTTTTATGCTATTGACTTTATTTTATTCTTGCTTGTTTTTTTTTTTTTTTGCTATTGATTTTTTAAAATTGTTTTTTATGTTATTGATTTCACTATGTTTTTGCTTGTTTTTATGTTGTTGATTTGTGTGGGCCATCACAAAGGTAAGAAGTCAGATTACATATATATCTAAAGTGAATATAATTGTAAGAAGAAAGGGGGTTTGATTTGTGACCCTTTAAAATCCGCACTTAAATTTTTTTTTCTCAAAATAAGACTTGGAAATGTTAGATCAATATAATGAACATACTCGTGTTTTGAAAATATTCAATAACAAAATTATATTTCAAGTTGATAGTAGTGTGATTTAGTGAAATAATAGAATAATAAAAGATAAAGGTAAGGAAATCCCACAAAGAAAATATTTTGGTTCACTTCATGTGGGCTAATTCAATTATCACAACTTGTGAGATTTTCACTAGTAAGTTGAGCAACCTCTCAACTTCATCTTCTTCCTTTAGTCACACTTGACTATACACTTGTATTTTCTTAGCCTCAACAGGCTTGCACAAATCAATTAAATTTTCTCTTAACTAGACAAACTTGATGGTGCTTACAACAAATCGCTCAAGTTTTCTCTCAAGTAGACAAACTTGATGATGTTTACAACAAGATGATAGTTATGATTTGTTTGGATCTAATTACAATACTATTGATACAGGTTGAATTAAGAACACACCCAAATATTTTATCCTTAAATTTATGACAAAGAGCAGTAGTATGTTCCTTGATAATTGAAGAGAACTTGATAACTTTGCACTTAAGAAAATGGATTATGATTGACTGTAACCTCTTGAAGATTGCAGCTTGAAGCACCTTCTATTTATAAACATGGAAAGACTCCTTGTTGTTGTAAATGACACATATAACCATTGGGTACATATCCCAAGATATTAAAGTAAGTTTATTGAACGTCCTCCAAAATCTCAATAAACATCCTCTTCTTTTTGGACAATCATCCTCTTCTTTGACGATGTTTATGAACATCCTATACTTGTATGAAAACATCTTCATCTATATGAAGCCATTCTTTTCTGTATTAACATAATAAAGGAACTTGAGCATTCTTTTGACAACTTGTGACAACCTATAATGAGCTATAAAGTAGGATGCATGAGCTTGCAATGAGATGTCCTTTATACTTGATGTTGTGGCAAAATCCTTTATGAAGTTTCAATGATAGAAAATCTTAATAATTAAGTGATTAATATATTTTGATACATCTTGTTATCTAATATGTATTTTTAAGTGACTTTAGTAAGACACAAAAATCACACAAGATTAAGTAGAAAAGAATAAAGTGAAAATCAAGAAACACCCATAACAAACTTCATAATGTTCAAAACTGGAATATCATAACATTTTGTCTTGAACATAAGACAATATTTTATACTTAAAGAAGTAAGTTCAATGAACAAAGGCCATGTTCCTACAATGATTCAAAAAGAATAATCTTAGTTAAATTAATCAAAAAGATTAAGAAGAATAATCTTCTATATTCTCACAAGATCATTTAAGTCAAAGAAGGATATTCACTTGAGAACAACAAGAACCTACATCAATATATAACTCACTCATCACAAAAAGGAATAAGCTTGGATAAAATTTTATCAAACACACTCAGAGATCATCATAGATTATTAAATTCAAAGTATACACGAGTGTGAAAGATCTGTTTCATCCAAGTCAAGTTTTGAAAACTTGATGCAAAATCTAAGTTTTGTTTATAAACATTTTGAAGTCATCTTTTGGTTTGTGAAAGAGACTCAGATTCTATTGTGATTGTTGGTTAGTCAAGAGTGACTAGGAAAAAAGATTTGTAAGCCTTCTAAGGCTAAGAAAATATAATAGAGAAATCTCATGTTGATTGGATCGTGTAAGTGTAAAAATAGAGAAGTTGTCTCTAGCATTTTAGTGGAAAAACTCATCAAGGGTGAGATTTGAACGTAGCCTAAATTTGGGTGAACCAGTATAAATTATGCGCATATCTCTTATCATTACTCATTAGTTGCTTCACTAATCACACATACTAACAATTTTATTTGAGTTATATACTAATCCTTCATCATATTCTAAAGTACTTATTTCCTCAATATTTCAAGTCAACATACATGAGAGTTAATTTTAATACAAGTAAGAATTTCAAAAGGGTCACAATTCAAACCCCCTCTCTTGTGACATTGAATTCTACTTCACTTGCACTGCAAACCCTTCTCTTCCAAACTTCCTCATGATGATTGTCCACAACTCTGATGAACATGCATCAGTATAACTGGAAAACATAATCAAATTTTCATAAAGTGTGGATTTGTCTTTGTACATGTGAACAATGTTAGTTTGTCTCTTTCACAATATTCCTTTTGTCATTTGTGTCATATGTGAGAATGTTCTTTTGTATTCTGGCCCACATTCTTTTTGTTTGAACAATTAAAGCAATATTCCATATTCCATTTATATCTTAATTATCGTCGATGAATATCTTATGATCTTTAATTATTGAGACTAATGATGAACTGTTATAGTTTTGAGGCTGATGAACATGCTCATATATGAGTATATTTCAAAAACTTGTTTAAGCTTCATTAAAAACATGTCTTATATTTAATATGTAAGATTTATGGGTCACATATGTAATTAATTAATAAAGTGTGTTAGGGTCATTATATAATTAGCCAATAAACTAGGGGTCAAATAAAGTATAATAGTTTATGGCTAAAGAGCATAATGGTTATGAAAATTAATAGTGTAGATACCAGGCAATTTCTAATTTAATGAGGGGCTGAATTGGAAATACTGAAATTTGGGATATAACTAATAATAGTTATATATAGGGGTAATGGTCCCCAAGGCAAACACAACAAGACTATTCAGTTTCAAAACACTAAAGGAGAAAACTCTCTGGTTCTCTCTATCCCCGTCAAGAGAGCAAGGTCTTCAGGGTGTTTTGCTGAGGAAGATCACCCAACCCATTGGCTCTATCATCATCCCAGGATTTCATTAATGGCAATTCCCACAGGTACGCTTCCGCCCTTGGTTATTCATCATGTAATAACATGGATAATTAACAATTGGTATCAGAGCTCCTACCATGTTTAATTCATGATGAAATTCGGTTATTGTCCTTGTTTAGGATTCAATTTGGGAATTTTGACATGATTGAAAAATTAGGGTTTATAATTTGGGAATTTTGACATGATTGAAAAATTAGGGTTTGTAATTTGGGAATTTGAATATATATATTATGGATTCCATATTTTTTATTTTATTTGATTTTGCAAGGGTCTTCCTGGTTGAAATAATGAGCCACTGACCCAATGCCCTTGCTTAGTGGTAACGGGTTCCATATATAACAACTGTGGTTATCAAGGGGATTATGAACTAATAACTAAAACCATTACTAGTAAAAGGGGATGCTTCTTCAATTTACAATGTCTAAAGCTACTAAATTGTTAGATTCCAATTTTTACGTCCTGCCAGTTTTGCGCCTTCAGCATCGCAGTTTTCCGCCTGAATTATTTATACCCTTATAAGAGTTGGCTTTATTTGTGAATGAAAGATTGTGCTAATATAGTTTCTCTCACACCTTTATTTACATATGATATTTCTTTGTCCCTCTAGTTTGGGGAAACTCTTTGACAGTAGCATGTTCTAAATAATCAACCATTGAATTCAAAAAAAAAAAAAAAAATATA
>NC_021166.2:27234089-27277734 GCF_000331145.2 Cicer arietinum
TTGTTGAGATGGAAAAACGCTTTGTAAAAAGTGATAAGGCTGAAACAAGTTCTTTGCTTCAGAATTTAATTTCCATGAAGTATCAAGGCAAGGGAAATATAAGAGAGCACATTATGATGATGTCCAACATTGCTTCTAAGCTTAAAGGTCTAAAGCTTGAGTTGTCAGATGACTTACTCATTCATTTAGTATTGCTGTCTCTTCCTTCGCAATTCAGTCAGTTTAAGGTGACTTATAATTGTCAAAAGGAGAAATGGACTCTTAATGAGCTCATTTCATTATGTGTGCAAGAAGAGGACAGGCTGAAGCAAGATAGGACTGAAAGTGCTCACTTTACTAGCATCTCTAAAGACAAGGGCAAAAGGAAAAGAATTGAGGAGCCCAAGAACAAAGCTGCTGCTAAGGGTCCAGAACAAAAGAAGCAGACTAAGGATAACAACTGCTTCTTCTGCAGGAGTTCTGGACACGTGAAGAAGGATTGTGCCAAATATCACGCTTGGCGTGTTAAGAAAGGTATGATTCTGTCTTTGGTCTGTTCTGAGGTTAATTTAGCTTCAGTACCTAGAAACACTTGGTGGTTAGACTCTGGTGCAACTACTAACATCAGTGTTTCAATGCAGGGTTGCCTGAACTTCCGAAAGCCTAGTGATACTGAAAGATGGATCTATGTAGGAGATGGGAAGAAGGTAGAAGTTGAAGCCATAGGAAAATTTAGATTATTATTAAGTTCCGGTCATTATTTGGATTTAAAAGACACTTTTGTTGTACCGTCATTTAGACGGAATTTGATCTCTATTTCTTATTTGGACAAATCAGGATATTATTGTTCATTCGGGAATAAAGAATTTACTTTGTCTTTAAATTCGAATGTTGTTGGAACCGGTTTACTTTCTGGTTATGATAATCTTTATTTGTTGGAAACTGTGGCTAACTATAATGAAACCTTGAATGTGGAATCACGTGGTACTAAGCGGAAAATTGACAATTTCAATTCAGGGGTGCTTTGGCACAAGCGTCTAGGTCACATCTCTAAAAATAGAGTTGAACGACTTGTGTCAGATGGAATTTTAGATTCCATTGACTTCACAGACTTTAACGTTTGTGTAGCATGCATTAAAGGAAAACAGACTAAAGATAAGAAATTAGGCGCATATAGAGCTACAGACGTCTTAGAATTGATACATACGGACATCTGTGGGCCATTTCCAACTCCTTCTTGGAATGGTCAACAATATTTTATATCATTCATAGACGATTATTCTAGATATGCCTACCTTTACCTAATTCACGAAAAGTCCCAATCAATAGACGTGTTCAAATCCTTTAAGGCAGAAGTTGAGAATCAACTTAATAAAAGAATTAAAAAGGTCAAATCTGATCGTGGTGGTGAATACTACGGCAGATATGACGGTTCAGGTGAACAACGTCCGGGACCATTTGCCAAATACCTAGAGGAATGTGGAATCGTCCCACAATACACTATGCCGGGGTCACCCAGCATGAATGGTGTAGCTGAAAGACGAAACAGGACTCTTAAGGATATGGTAAGGAGTATGATTTGTCATTCCACCTTGCCAGAGTCACTCTGGGGAGAGGCATTAAAAACAGCAGCATACATTCTTAATAGAGTACCAACTAAGGCAGCGGCTAAAACACCTTATGAGCTTTGGATTGGGCGTAAGCCTAGTCTGAAGCACCTTCATGTTTGGGGATGTCCAGCTGAGGCAAGGCCTTATAGGCCGAATGAAAAGAAATTTGAACCCCGAACAATTAGCAGCTATTTTATAGGGTACTCAGAAAAATCAAGGGGCTATAAATTTTATGATCCTAATTTGAGAACAATTTTTGAGACGGGAACGGCAACGTTCTTTGAGGATATTGAGTTTGGGGGGAAGATTAAGGTTAAAGATTTTGTCTTTGAGGAAGAATCGGTAACAATTCCAGAACTGATTCTTCCACCAATTGACTTTCCCATTATTGAACAAACTCAAGATGATCTGGTTGTTCAGGAAGAACAAAATCCAGATCAAATTCAAGATCCTCAAGAACAAGTGCCTCAAGAGCCAGCTCCATTGCGGAGATCCACTAGAGAAAGGAAAAATGCTATTTCGGATGATTATGTAGTATTTATCAATGAGGTAGAGGAAAATGTTGGCATGACGGAAGACGACCCAGTCAACTTTCATCAAGCCATGCAAGATTCTCGTTCAGATAAGTGGATCGAAGCAATGAATGAGGAGTACAAGTCTATGCAAGACAATTCAGTTTGGGAACTTATCCCATTACCTGAAGGAAAGAAACCCATTGGTTGCAAATGGATTTTTAAAACCAAGCGGGATTCCAATGGTAATGTGGAGAGATATAAGGCACGTCTTGTAGCTAAGGGTTATACTCAAAAGGAAGGGATTGATTATAAAGAGACTTTCTCTCCGGTTTCATCGAAGGACTCTTTAAGAATAATCATGGCTCTTGTTGCTCACTTTAATTTGGAGCTTCATCAAATGGATGTAAAAACAGCTTTTCTCAATGGCGACATTGATGAGACGATCTATATGGTGCAGCCAGAAAACTTTGTGTTGGGAGACCCAAAGAATATGGTGTGCAAACTAAGAAAATCCATTTATGGGCTAAAACAAGCTTCTCGTCAATGGTACCATAAATTTCATCAAGTAATTCTCTCATTTGGTTTTGAGATGAATACAGTTGATGATTGTGTGTATCATAAGTTCAGTGGGAGCAGACATATTTTCCTGGTCTTGTATGTTGATGACATACTGCTTGCCACTAACGATATAGGCATGTTGCACGAAACTAAGAAATTTCTATCAAAGCATTTTGAGATGAAAGATCTTGGTGACGCCTCTTTTGTATTAGGAATTCAGATACACCGAGACAGATCTCGAGGTATTCTTGGATTGTCACAAAAGAGCTATATCGATAAGGTTCTCAAAAGGTTTGGGTTACAGGATTGCAAACCAGGGGACACCCCAGTTGCTAAGGGAGACAAGTTTAGTCTCAAACAGTGCCCTAAGGGAAGTTTGGAAATTCAAGAAATGCAAAAGATCCCTTATGCTTCAGCTGTAGGGAGTCTTATGTATGCCCAAGTATGTACGCGTCCAGACATAGCGTTCATAGTAGGGATTTTAGGCAGATATTTAAGCAATCCAGGTCTTGACCATTGGAAAGCAGCCAAGAGGGTCATGAGATATTTGAAGAGAACAAGAAACTACATGCTCACATATAGGAGGTCAGACCAGTTAGAGATCACTGGGTACTCTGACTCGGATTTTGCGGGATGCCAAGACAGCTTAAGATCAACTTCAGGCTATGTCTTTCTGTTAGCTGGTGGAGCAGTTTCTTGGCGTAGTGCCAAGCAAGGTCTTACTGCTTCATCAACCATGGCAGCAGAATTCGTAGCAATTCATGAGGCATCTGACCAGGGCATTTGGCTGAGAAATTTTGTCACGGGGCTGCAAATAGTTGAAGGGATTGAAAGACCACTCAAGTTGTATTGTGACAATAGATCAGCAGTCCTGTATTCTAACAATAATAGGAGCTCAACCAAGTCAAAGCACATTGACATTAAGTTCCTAGTTGTTAAAGAGAAGGTACAAAGTGGACAGATATCCATAGAACACTTAAGGACAAACTCCATGATTGCGGATCCACTCACTAAAGGTCTACCACCCAAGGTCTTTCATGAGCATACTGCTCACATGGGTGTGCTACAGTTTGAGGAATCTTGATTTTAGTGGGAGTTTCGTCCATTATGTAATTCATGTTCTATGTTTAATTGTAAAGTACAAATACATTGTATTTGGACTTTCTGATCAGAAATAAAGTTTAAAGTATTCAGTTTTTGGTTACTTTGTACATTTAAGTTATGGTATGATCTCATTCGATAAAGTAGGACCAGTTGAAAATTGACATGCATTGACCAACTTCATGTAATTTTCATGCTACACTTTTCATAATGGGTCTATGTCATTTAGTTGTGTCAGTACGGGTGATCATTGATGGGTTTAGTTATGCTTATTATGACGAAAGCCTCTTTGGTTCCATGTGCTGATATGATTAATGGACGGGACAATTTGGATTATACTCAAGGTAATTATAATGACATTTTTGACGTCATAAAGTCTAACACACTCCTAAGGATACATGTGTGACCAGTGGGAGATTGTAAGATTTATGGGTCACATATGTAATTAATTAGTAAAGTGTGTTAGGGTCATTATATAATTAGCCAATAAACTAGGGGTCAAATAAAATATAATAGTTTATGGCTAAAGAGCATAATGGTTATGAAAATTAATAGTGTAGATACCAGGCAGTTTCTAATTTAATGAGGGGCTGAATTGGAAATACTGAAATTTGGGATATAACTAATAATAGTTATATATAGGGGTAATGGTCCCCAAGGCAAACACAACAAGACTATTCAGTTTCAAAACCATTATGCTCTTTAGCCATAAACTATTATATTTTATTTGACCCCTAGTTTATTGGCTAATTATATAATGACCCTAACACACTTTATTAATTAATTACATATGTGACCCATAAATCTTACATAATACACTCAAGTGCACATATTAGACCACTTTATAAAATAGGAATTAATTAGATCTTTGCCCAATAGAAACTTGTTATCATTAAAACATCCAATTAAGGTATTTTGACTCAACAATCTTCCCATTTTTTATAATGATAAGTTTTGAATTATAATTCAATGTTCATTCTAATTTGATACAAAATAATCAATAAAATTAATTGAAGATATCTGGAAATACTCCCCCTCAATTTATACATTAGTTTGAGAAGTATGATCATAACATAAACAGTTTTTGAATCAAAGCAAATGCCATTCATTTCAACAAACATTACAATGACTCATACATAAAGAGATAGGGAAATAGGTATTAATCATTAACCAAAAAGATGTAAAAACTTTCAAAAGATTATCGCAACAACATGATCATCAAAACATAAAAAACATTAATCAATTTAGCTTAATATACTCATCACAAAAGACTGAGCAAATTAATGTTAAAACCAACATGGAATGAAGAAAAACGACCCTTAGTTATTTTTATGATAACAAATTATTCTATGGGAATAATTTATAGCACTAATAATTTTAATTAAGTGTGCAGTTCCCTTGTCATAAACCTTAAAGACATTATGTCGCATCCCTTGATGATTGGAGAAGATAGATAAGGAAAACAAGGCAATGCTTTGGAAAATCTATTAAGTTATGATTGACTCTCATAAATGTGCTCTCAATATGCCTCTGTTGAATATGTTAATCCAAATTCACTATGATGAATTTTCGTTTGATAACCTTGGTATACAAATTAATCGTTTGGTCATCACTATGATGAATTCAATGTTGTGATAAAGTCAACATTCCAACATCATCTGCTCATCAAATGGAGTTACCTTCGACTAAAGAAGCACATGACATCATCTAGTTTTTATGTCTCTGCTAGCAAGATATGCTGAATCAATTATGAAGATGAATTAAGACAATTTTTAATGTTGATTCAAGATCTCTTTATATTTGATATGAGTTGTTATTTCACATGCGGATTTCATGAAATCACATCAACAGTCAAAAACCCTAATAGACTCAAAGCTTCTCTATAAAAGGATTCTTTATTGTCACTACACCATAAGAAAACAACAAAAGAAAAATCTAGTGCAATTATAGATACAAACTCGTAAAAACTTTTGTATTAGCTCTAAGTGTTGAGAAACCTAAAATACTTTATGAGAACAATTTTTGTGAACATTCTTATGTGAGATTTTTTAGAAAACCATCTTAAACACTGTTGTAACTTAGCTCAGTAGTGGCTGCTACCCTCAAAAGCTTTACTATACTAAGCTAGAAGGTTGAGAATACTTGAACACATTCAATTAGACTAGAAGATGTTCAATGGACATGTGATACTATTGGTGATTAATGGATAAAATCCTTTAGTGTGAAGGTATTAGACGTAGCTACCGTGTTGGTGGTGAACTATGATAAATTGGCTTGTGTTACTCTTCTTATCTCTTTACTTATCATTTTACTTATTCTTGCTTTTAACATCACTAGTTTAATTTTTTTAGTTGAGTTAATTTTTTGAAACAAAACACAATTCAAACCCTCCAGTTCTTGTGTTTTTCTCTCTACAATTGGTATCAGAGCCCAGTCTCAATATTGAACACTTATCTGCGTTTAAGTAAAAATCTCCTTTTTTATCATGACTAACTCTAGCGATGAAGCTACAAGTGAAAATGTTAACATTCCTCCTTTGTTTGATCGAGAGATATTTGAATATTGGAAGGGCCCACTAAGAAGTATTTGAACCAAATTGGTTTTATACTTAGAGATTTGATGTTAACAAAAGTATTTTATGAGAACAATATATTTGACTTTATCAAGTATGGAAGAGATTCATATTTTTGAAGACAATCTAAAATAAGATTTGATTCAGATTTATAATGGAAGAAAATCCTTGACCCAGTTGAAAAAAAGATATAGTCAAGATTTGGAGAAGATATGATCAACATCTTATCTACAAGAAGATATGAATTATTTACTAGACGATTTGATCAAGATTTATCACAAGAAGATATGAATAATTTACAAGAAGATTTGATCAAGATTTATCTACAAGAAGATATGGATTATTTACAAGAAGATTTGATGAAGATTTATCACAAGAAGATATAGATTATTTATGAGAATTTTTTATCAAGATTTATCTACAAGAAGATGACTTATTTACAAGAATATTTGATCAAGATTTATCACAAGAAGATATTAATTATTTTCAATAATATTTTATCAAGAATTATCTATGATGACTCTTCATCATATGCATATTTTCCATTGATTTTAGTCTTATTTATCTTTAACCTTTAGTTAATTTAAGGAGTTATTTGGTATATTTTGTTAATTTTAGTTCTTTGATTTAATGAAATGTTTATGCTCTTATTTTCTTGATTAAGTAGAGATTTTTCGTAGTTTTGCATTGTTAATTTGTTTTAGTGCAGTGCTGAATTTTGGTGGAAAATCAACATGACCTATGTGGCATATTTAAGCCATATCTGGAGTTGTAGATGTCCAATTGAAGTCAAACTAGGTGCAAATCAAAGCTAGACTCCATAGATATCACTTTCATGAAGACACCGGAACCCAATTCACACTCAAAAGAGGAGACAAATACAAAAAACGTCAAACATAAGAAGTTGTCTTCCTGGGTCGCATTTCTACACTTTTGAATCTGCCGAGGCGAGCCTGAAGCGCAAATTCTTCCTTTGGGGTGCGTGGCATGTAAGACCCATAATTTTAAAGTACCCTTTTATGTATTTTTGGTATATTTTGGATTTTGGCTCGGAGGCTTTTAAGCCAAAGTTATTAATATTTTGGAGTTTTATAATCAAAAAGATATTTCGATGCCAATTAGAATTTCTCGTCGATAAATAAATTGAATTTAACTGCGGAAAATCCTTTACGGAGAATTTAAGGCGTTTCGGGTGAAACGGTAATTTAATAAATATCTAGATTTTGAGATATTTGTTAAGTTATATTTATTATATTTATATATGTTTGTTTGGAGGGAAAAAGAAAGGAAAACTAGAAGGAAGGAAAAGGAAAAGAAAATAGTATATAAAGGAAGGAAGGAAAAAGGAAGAAAGGAAAAACAAAGGAAAGAAAAAGAAAGGAAGGAAATTCTAAAATTTCCATCTCCTTCCTCTGAGCCTCACGCAAGCAACCCAAAATTCCATCCTTCTCCATTTTTCGTTTTCGTTGCTTCCTTTTCTTCAAAGCTAGTGACCCAAGGTTGGGTGAGAGTTAGATCAAGGTTTTCGCAACTCCACTCTTCCTCTTTGATTCGAAAACGAAGAAAAACGGTTTTGAGATCCAAACACAAACCCCTCCGTTTCTTCTAGATCCAAACCTCATTTCTCGAAGAGATAGAAGGGAAAGTTGCTCACCACCACGCTACGGTGCTAGGGGACCTATTTGGAGGCGAAGTTGTGAGCGGAGATTTTACCGGAATTACTCGTGGTACCGGAAACGCGCGTTAAAGCTAACGTTGAGGTAAGGGCTCCTTCCAAACTTCTAGCTTGCATTAGGGACTTATCTGTAGTTGTGTGGGAAGGAATTTGTTAGGGTTAAATGTATCGATTTGGGGAAAAACGAAACTAGTGCGTTATGGGTAAAAACCTTAGAGTTAGGTTTTGTTTATAGTGATGAATGTTTCGTGGTAAATGAATTTGAATGTCATTGTGTATGATTATGGGTAAATGAAATTTGATGTATCTGGGTGTTATGTTGCGTGATTTGTGTTCGTTGTATTTGGTGTGTTCGTACTTGATGTTTGTTAATTGGTGTGGTTGTTGTGAATTATGGTTTGAATGTGAAAGTATGTTTGAATTTGTTTCTGTGGAATTTGAAAACCATTAGAGTTAAACGAGTATTAAAAATGGGGAATCTTTTAATACCTCGGTTTACTTAATGTGTATTTGAGGAAAATGTTTAAGTTAACTGGGCGTTGAGAATGGGGAATCTCTTAATGTCTCGGTTACTTAACTATCGTTTTTGAAAATCGTTTCGGTAAATGAGTATTAAGAATGGGGAATCTCTTAATGACTCGTTTACTGAATGTTTTGCGAGAAAATCGTTTAAGTCAAAAGTATATTAAGAATGGGGAATCTCTTCATATGACTGTTTGCTTAACGTTTTATTTTGGAAAATCATTAAGTTAAATCGGTATTAAGAACGGGGAATCTCTTAATGACTTATTTAATTAATGTTGTTTGAAAGTCGTTTAAGTTAAATGGGTATTAAAAATGGGGAATCTTTTAATATCTGCATTTGCTTAACGATTGTTGTGAATGGAGTCTGTGTATGCTCATGCATTTCATTTGGTAAATTGTGTCGACCCGTGATAGGTGACACCTTGGTAAACTGTACTGACCCGTGATAGGTTGTACGTTTACGATTTACTATTTAGTAATTCGTGTTGACCCGTGATAGGTGACACCTTGGTAAACTGTACTGACCCATGATAGGTGGTACGTTTACGAGCTACTATTTAGTAAATCGTGTTGACCCGTGATAGGTGACACCTTGGTAAATTGTACTGACCCGTGATAGGTGGTACATTTACGATTTACATTTTTGGTGAATTGTGCTGACCCGTGATAGGTGGCACCTAGGTAAACAGTACTGGTCTGTGATAGGCGGTACGTTTACGATTCCCGCTTTTTCTTTTAGTAAATCGTGTTGACCCGTGATAGGTGACACCTCGGTAAACTGTACTGACCCGTGATAGGTGGTACGTTTATGATTTACGCATTTTAGTAAATCGTGCTGACCCGTGATAGGTGGCACCTCGGTAATTGGTACTTTGGCCTGCGATAGGCGGTACAATTATGATTTACGGCCCTTCGAGGAGGGTTTTGGTTTGGAATTCCGAGTCCATGCATTTTGGCATATACGCATTGCATTAGGGTGCTTGGCACACGAGTCGTATTTGATTGAGTTTTATGATTGAGTGATTTGAATTTGATTTATCGTGTTAATTGCGTTGAAAATGCTAAGTGTTATGTGTTGATTTTTGTGTGTAAGTGTGATGGTTATCGAGATCCCAATTGCCGTAGTAATCGCGTAGAAATTGCTAAGTGCTAAGTTGTGAACTTGATTAGGGATGACTTAGGTTAATTCATGAATTTTTGGAAAAACGATCATTGAAATCGATTTCCCAATCGATTGGATGGAAGTCAGGGGCTTGGCCAAATGAACGAAATCGATTAGCCAATCGATTTTGTAATCAGTTTTCGAAAATCCCTTACGAAATCGATTGCCCAATCGATTGGCTCAGTGTAAATCCTCAGTTTTAGTTGTATGATTAATTGCTCATGATTCTATCCATGTCTTGTTTTATTATGTGTTAATTAGGAGATCGAGAACTGCATTTTACCTTCATTTTCATTGGCAATGTACTGTATGAACTTTTCGCATATTGAAAATCCTGTTAAGGTGCATGCTTAGTTGAAAAGTTGTTTTGAGCATTCAAAAACTTAATTGCTATGTGTTAACTGTTATTTTCTGGTTGGTGACCCTTTACAACTATTGTGGAAATCTGGGCTTTGCCCTCAGATGAGAGTCAGGACGGCCCTACCGGTTCGTACCCTACGGACAGGAATGGAGATGGGAACGCTTGACTGCAGTTACGTTAGGAGGATCTCACGGGGCGCGTGGAGATTACTCAGGGTGTATAGCTTTTTGGTAGGATGATCAGATTAGGATGATGTATAGGGATTAGGGGTCCTTCTTTTTGGTTTGGAGTATTTTTAGTTTGGAAAACTGTACTTATACAAATATTATCAGTTTGATATCATCTTTGGATGGGTTCCATGTACCATTTGATGTTATGTAAATGTTTTGGATTTATAATTGGAGAAACTTTTTCGCTGCGTAAATTATAATGACTCAATTATTTATCCAAAGACATTTCCTCATTTGTTTTACTTTGTTTTATTTTAATTTCTTTTGAAAAAAAAAATATACCCTCGCTTTGAAATGTGAAGAATTTACAAATTAAATCTTAACAAAACATGGACATTATCAATCTGAAGAATTTTAAAACTCAATCTGAACAAAGTACAAACATAATCAATCTAGAAGAACTTCTTAGATTGGATCTAGAAATAAATAATTGGCTAAAGAAAATATAATCAAAAAACACCTTGTTCATAATTATTTTTGAATAAGATCATTGTTGACCAAGCTAGGAATGAAGATACAATTTAAAATTAAACAAGGACTAAATTGAAGCAATAATTTTATCTATAATTAGATACTCAATACTAAAGAAGAACATCTCGAAAAATAAGAAAATAGTATAAGAACTCAAGCTCAAATTCCAAATTCATCTTAAAATTCAAAGAGAGAAACACTTGTTCGAATGAGAATTATTTTCTAAGGATTTTTCTTAGAGTGTGATAGTCATTGTTATAATCAGCTAGTTAGAAGCAACTTCTCAAATTCCAAACCTTTGCATTCAAACCCGATAGTGGTGTTAGTATTCCTTCAACAATTTGGGGTTGTCATATTTTGTGGAGAAGACTTGGCTGATTTGGTCAAGGTGTGTGTGTTCCTCTTAAGTCTAAGATTGTCAGGCTGTTTGAGTCGATGTGTATGTGTTCCTGATAAGTCTAGGGTTGTCAAGCTGTTTGAGAAGACGGGCTTGGAAGGTCAAGTGCTTTGTAATTCAAGTTGTTGAATTAGTGGATTAATCCTTCTGAGTGAAGGGACTGAACGTAGCCAAGTTAATGGTGAACCAGGATAAATTACTTGTGTCACTTTATTCTTGCATTCATTAGTTTTATTATTGCGTCTAATCCAAGTAAATCATCAAGTCTGAACCAGTTTAATCGAATAATGAAGAAGTTATCAACTTAGTCAAACACAATTCAACCCCTTTCTCGTGTTTACACCTTGAAGAAGTTTCTACATCTCACATAATCCTGAACTTTGGGACATAATCAAAGATAGCTATGAAACTCCCAAAGATGTTGTTGGTGTTGAACTATTCATAAATGATTTTAACACTGATCAAAAGAAACAAGACAAAATGTATCATGAAGCCATAACTTTTATGGTGAATGTTATCAATTTCAAAGAGTTTGAATAATGCAGTATTAAAGAAACAGGAAAAAACATATTTGATGCCTTAGTCCTCAACTATGAAGGAAATAAAACAAGTGTAGAAAACTAAGGCAAATGTGCTTGTCAAGAAGTATGAACTTTTCTAGGTGGAAGAGGGTTTTTTCTAGATTCCTAAAGACACAGAGAAAATGTTTTCTTGATTCCAAACTCTAGTCTCCGGACTAAAGGTTCTCCAAAAGAGTTACATTATATCTGATCATATTAAGAAGATCCTCTAAAGTCTACATCGCAAGTGGAGACCAAAAGTACAAGTAATTCAAGAGGCTAAAGACCTTAACAATTTGCGTTTAGAAGAGTTGACGAGTTCGCTCAGACCCCATGATATTGAACTAGTTCTGTTGGAACCAAGTTGGTTTTCCACTTATAATTTTGATACTAACAAAAGTATTCCATGAGAACAATAAATTTAGATTAATACCTTCATTAAGTATTCAAAAATTGGAAGAAGAATATTAGAGGACGGAACCAGAGGAAGCAAATAGAGGAAGTGATTAGAGGATCCAATAACAACATGAATCTATTCCAACTCAAATCAAGCAGGGGTATGAACGAATATTCTAGTTTTTGAAGACAATCTAAAATAAGATTTGATTCAGATTTATAGTTGAAAAAAAATCTTTAACGAGTTGAAAAGAAGATATGGTCAAGATTTAAAGAATATATAATCAAGATCTTATCAACAAGAAGATACAAATTATTTACAAGAAGATTTGATAAAGATTTATCACATGAAGATACAAATTATTTACAAGAAGATTTGATCAAGATTTATCTACAAGAAGATATGAATTATTTACAAGAAGATTTGATCAAGATTTATCACAAGAATATATGAACTATTTACAAGAAGATTTGATCTAGATATATCACAAAAATATAGGAATTATTTACAAGATGATTTGATCAAGATCTATCTACAAAAAGATATGAATTATTTACAAGAAGAGTTTATTAGAATATATAAGGAGATATGAGTTATTTACAAGAAGATATGATCAAGAATTATTTACAAGAAGAAACACGTACAAAAAGATACATTTATTATTTGCAAATATATGATTCAGATTTTGCAAGGAGAAAGGAGAATTAACCTATTCTATAAATAAATATTCAAAGCTAACGAAGAAAACAAGAGAACTTACAAGCACAAAATTTCATAAGTCATCAGAGTTCATAAGGTTAAGGTCTAGAGAAACACTTGCTCAAAAGATATTTTCTAAGTGTTTTTTAGCGAGAGAGTCCTTGTTTCAATCAACTTGTTAGAAGCAAACCAATTTGTTCCAAACTCTTGTAACTCAATATGATAGTGCTTTCGTGTTCATCAAGTAATCTGCAGGTATTCAGGTTGTGTTGAAAAGACTTGACTTGTAGAGTCAGTGTGTTTGTTTTGCTCAAAAATGTTATAAGTGTTAGGTTGTTTTGAGAAGACCGGCTTGTTGGGTCAGGTGTTGTGTAATTAGAGTTTTGGATTAGTGGATTGAATCTTTCTAAGTGAGGGGACTGGACGTGGCTACCAAGTTTGTGGTGAATTAGGATAAATTCTTATGTAACTTTAATTCTACACTTCTTGTTTTACTTCTGCCTCTGATCACTTAACTTGATTGCTACTACTTTTATTCTAAGTAAGTCACCAAACCCAAACTAGTTTTAAATAAATTAGCAACAAAAAATCCACCTTAGTCAAACACAATTCAACCTTACTTCTCTTGTTTGCACCTTCAAGTTGAAGATGAACCAAAATGGAAATCAAAGTCCTCGGCTCTCAAATACAAAGGAAATAGAGCATATTCCAAGGCTCTGTAAGCTAAGGAGGACTCAGAGGAAAATTAATAGGAAGATTAGAGTGAAGACTTTGATGATGAAGAGCTATCATTCATTTAAAAGAAAATCCAACACATGTGAAACAACATGAAGATATAATTTCTCAAAAAGGATTTCAGATGATCCACAAATAGCATAAAAAGAAAAGAAAAAATAGAAAATAAGAAAATCACCTACTATGAATGTAAGGAACTTGTACATTTCAATATAAATAAAACATTTCAATATAAATAAAAATAGTCTAATGGCTACATGAGATGACTCTGATGAATCCTCTGATGAAGATGAAGAACATGCAAACATGGCTATGATGGGAGTTCTTTGTTTGGACTCTTATTATGACAATGAATCTGCTGTTTAGCAAATGGAGGTAGTATTGGATTTGTCTTGTGAATAACTTATAATTATGTTAAATGAGTTTCTTAACAAGAATAACAATGTCTGCGAACAAGCTTCCATGATCTATGGTGTTAGCAGAAACAACAAAAAAGATATTGGCTTTGAGCAACCTGAGGAAACTCCAAAGCTTAACTTACTTGAAACTTCTTGTGTATATGTCTTAAAGAAAATTCATGATATGGGAACTTGTCCTATGTTGAAAACATGGAAAGACAAGACACCTTTAAAACTATCAAACCATGATGCAATCAAATGTGCGTACCTATGAACAAAATAATATATCTCGCAAACGTCATTAGAAATAAAGTTGAAACACCAGTCATGGTACCTAGATATTGGATGCTCACGATGCACGACAAGAGAAAACTCTATGTTCCAAAACCTGGCCCTCAAGGAAGGAGGATTTGTTGGATTTGGAGGAAATCAGAAGGGTAAGATCATATGGTGTGGCACAATAGGTAATGGTTCCATTCCTTATGTTAAAAAAGTTGTACTTGTAAAAAGGCTTATCTATAACCTACTGAGCATAAGTCAATTAAGTGATAGTGGGTATGATGTTGTCTTCAATCAAAAGTCATATAAGGAAATTTTTCAAACAAATGGATGCATACTATTTACTAGTTAAAGGAAAAACAATATTTACAAAATAAATTTATTAGATTTGGAACAAGAAGTAAAATGTCTCATGTCAGTGAGTGAAGATTAACTAATCTGATACATAAGGTTGGGAAATGACAACTTGATGTTAATCTCAAAGTTGAAAAGACTTGACCTAGTCAGAGGTTTGTCAAATCTTATATTTGAATTAGATGCTTTGTGTGAGGCATGTCAGAAAGGAAAATAGAATAAATCATTATTTGCTTCAAAGAATGTTGTTTCCACTTCTAGGCACATTTGGTAAAGGGTTTGAAATAGATTTTTTTTTTTTTGTGGAGGTGGAGATAGGACCAGAAGAAACCAAGAAACGACTTATAGCCTCAGATCCAAGGGCTAAGGTATGGGTTATCTTTGGTGAGGAAAACATGGGTGAGAACTTTGAAGCCAACAACATTCTCATCTATGTGAGTATCTTCATGATGCCTATCTTGCTGAAAAGATTCAAAAGGAGGCATATTGTGATCTTTATCCATTTAAGCATCATTAACCTGTTCATCTTGTAGAGTGGTTTTAGCTTCTTTCTCAGCCTAAGATACTTTAGTATTTTCTTTTCCACCTGAATGACTTAATAGTTCTCAACTTCATCAAAATTTTCAATTTCCTTAGCTTTTTGAAATGACTCATTTTCCATAGGAGCTTTCTCATCTTCAACAAATTTTTCTTTATCTTGATCATCATGATCAAGATCAGTTTTGTTCTTATCAGCATATTTACTCAATAACATGATCATTCTCAACCTAATCTTGAGAAACATTTTTATTCCATTTTTCATTAACTTTTCTCTTTTTTCTTCGGACCTTCTTCTGTTTGCATGGCCACATTTTGGAGGTTCCTCAATAGTGGTTTCAGGGAGTTCTTGCATAGGTTGAACATTTTTCTTTATCTTCACATGGGAGATATTTTTGGAGGTGAAACAAGAGTAGGATACATAGGATATAGAGGTGTTTGAAAATGTAGGTGAGTGTCATTTGATAAGGCACAATAGTTGTCTTCTTGAGGTCCCATGATGCTTTCATCATGGAGTTGAATATGATAAATGGTAAGTTGATGGGGATTTCATTTAACATGTGGTGAATGATTAGAAGATTAATGTCAATCACCTTATTGAAACTCCCTATTCTAGGAACTAGAGAGTGAAGACTTGTGCTATGATAGATTTTTGATAAGGGTTGAAGATTGGAAAAAATTTATCACCTTAAGGATCAAGAAGGATTTGATTATGAACCTCAATTTTGGTGATTTTGATGGTATCGTACCAAGTGTTTTTGAGCAAACATCTTCCTTAGTTTGGAATGTTTAAGGCCTCAAAGATGACGTGAGAAGTGATCCTCAAAGTCTTGCCTTCGATTTTGAAGATGAGAACGTTCTTGATTTTATCACACTCCATTGTTGAGTAAATTCCTCTCGTAACTCTTGGGTAATGCTTCTCAACAATTTGAATGAAGTTGGTCCAGTTCTTTCTTGATGTTGGGATGATCAAAGTATATTCCACAATTAATGGGAAGATTTTCCCATTTCTTTATAAAAATGACCTCTAATTCCTTGTTGCCAAAAAAAGAGATCTTTGGAGATTGAAATGTTTTAGGAATGGATAGGGTTGGAAATTTTTTCTTCTCTCTAGAGACATGGAGTTTTTAGATTGGTATGGATGAAGATGATTTTGAAGCAATATTTTGTTCATAAACATATTTGGATGGAGTAGCTTTTGAAGAACCAACTTCTATGGTTTTCTTAAACATGTCATATAAGGTTTCTTCTGAATTGTTTTTAGAACTAGACACAATTAGAATAATATTTTTAGTTTGTTCTATATTTCATTTGGTTCCAATTCTAGCTTGAAGTTTAAATGATTTTCTAGATGGTATAGAAGAAGATAATTTTGAGACTTTTGGTGTCTTCTATATTGGATTTTTAAGATAATGAGGAGTTAAGGATGTTAGTGGAGGATTGGTTTGAGGTGGAGGAACAACAGTGAGAGGTTGACATTTGAAGGATGGAAATGATGAATTAGGTTGATAATTCATGGTAGCTATGTTTGCAACTCCTTTTGTTCTTGCTGTGATCGTGAGAGATGAGGATAATTATGAGTTTCAAAGAAGAGATAAGTTTGGAACAATGAGTAAAGAGGTTTAGAGATTGAGTCATTTCACTTGCTAAAAATGATCGTTGAGGGAGATGAAGGGGAAAGAGAATGCTCATTGGCTAATACCCAAAAGATACGAATTTGAACTCCTAGCTAAGAAGTGAAGGTGCTAGAACACACAAGAAGTGAGGGGGAATGAATTGTGTTTTCCATTTCTCAAAGCTACTCCCAATATCTTAGAAAATTGTTCTTTATCAAAACATTCAACTTACTTTTAAAAAAGGTTTAGACAAAGTAAGGTTGACAATAAAATGTTGCTACATCTAGTCTTCCCCTTACTGAGAGATTTTGCCTCGGTACAATCGAGGGTTTAATCCACTATTTCCATAAGTAGCATACAAGTAATCTTTACTCTTCTTTTTCAAGCTTTGAGCATTTTTCTCTAGCCTCTCCAGGTTGTCGACCCCAAAACCTTCTTCAACATTCTAGCATCCTGCCATTGAGTTTCATGAGGGTTGTTGTACCTTTTTAGGTACCTCATAAGGATGAGAGGGTTGTTGCCACTATCGAGCTGATTTACACCAGTTATAGTTTATGTCTGATTTGACACATTTTTTTTTTAGGTTTCTAACTCTCATTGAAAGGATGTTACAAATAAAATCCATATTAGTAAAAGTGTGTGACAACACTTTGACTGATTTACATCAACTTTAATAACTCTTTATGAAAGAATAATTCACTCATTCCCACTTTTGGATGTGTTCTGAGCTTTTTTAGATTTTCTTCTTAACATATTCCCTTTTTCATTTTCTCCCACACAAACTTTCACACACTCACATATAAAGGACTGAATGAGTTCTTCTTAAATACATGGATGAAGTGTCCGTTGAGAATGTTACCGTTGGAAAGCTTCAATCACCGTTTAATGTAGATTAATCTTTAATGATTATACATACATATCTTCATGAACGATTATTTGTATCTTGGTATTGAAGACATGGAATCAAAGGATACTTGCTAAAATCAAACCTTAAAGACATTCAGAAACATAGCAGATTCAAAATGTTAATTAGATGATGTGTAATTGTTTTGTCTTCTTTGGAGTGTTGACTTTTATTAGAGCTTTGACATCTTAAGAGAATTGACATTTTCATAGGATACATAATAACTCAAAGTCAAACGATGAGACACAAAATGTGATTATCAGAGGCAAAGTCAATTTCTTGTTTTTCATGCTTATCAGAGGAAGAGCTAGTTACTTGCTAGTCTTACTTTTCAAAGGCAGAGGCATATTCTTGCTGGTCATGCTAATCAGAGGCACACGAACAAACATTTGTTGAATTGATCATAGGAAGAAGAACGATCGCTTTGTTGAATTCATTAGATGTAATTGAAACAAGGCATTTCTTGTGTTTCTAGATGCATCTTAGACACAACGTCGCTTATATCCCATAGTCAACTGAAGCTTGCTTGCTTTTTCCAGAGTCTAACGAAGCTTGTAATAACAAAGGCGCGTGCCACCAGATTTAGACTGTAGAGCATAAGTGAAGTCTTGGTTTCTTTTTTGCTTGTCCAATCATCAGAGGATATATCTTATATTGAGACACATTGTTTGTTGCGCTTGTTTTTGCAGTATTTATTTTGTTATATTATAACTTGCTCCATTAGTAGATCTCTAATATACTTGTAGTACATGCTACTTTAGAATGGATAGTCATTGATATAACTCTTGGTCTTTCAACTTTATCTGCACATTTAACATATACAATTAAGCGATAATTATTTTTTATTTATTTATTTTTGTTATTCAAAACATCAATAAGTTAATTATAGATAAAACTATTTTTTCACTAACAAGAAGGAGTGACGTGACACATGGGACATTGTGTCACTTAATTCTCAAAGATATTGTTCTCCTTAAGTGAGGTCGTTTTAGATGATGACGTTCATTTTCCTATAGAAGGATAAAATCCAATTTGATCAATTGATCATATCATTCATACATTAAAATTAAACATGACTTGTCATGATGCATAATTTTTCTTTAATAAAACTAAATTTGAATTGCAGTTTTATCCCATATATCTTTACTGATTAATGAAATTGATCCCACTATTTTAAAAGTCAACAATTTTATTCATACTCTAATGTTTTAACTAAAAAATTATGACATGTGATGCTTGTAATAACGTGACATATGATACAACAATATAGAATTATTAACACCCATGAAATTGGAATAAAACGCCGTAACAACTTAGCTTTCAACTTCAATTTTTTTTCATATCTTTAATTTAATTAACAACAAATGAATAATTAATGCATCTAGATGGTTCTGTATCATAGAATTGTAATTCAAAAATCTATGGGAGGGACCAAAACTGCTGATTTTTAAAATAGGGGGACCAATTCCATGAGTTGGTAATAATAGAGGGACCAAACTTCAATTAAGCCTAAAATTAAATCTATCCTCAACTAAAAGTTTTGTGAATATATCAGCTAATTGAGTTTTACTATCAATAAAAATCAATTCAATTTCATTTTTCTGCACATGACCACGTATAAAATGATGCTTGATTTATATATGCTTTGATATTGAATGTTGAATAAGATTTCTAGATAAATTTATAGCACTTATATGGTGACATAATATGTGTATATTTGTGTACCTTAGCGAGTAATACTCCAATTGATTCTTAACCCAAAAAATTCAAGAACAACATTTTTCTATTGAAACATACTCAACTTTAGTAGTTGATAAAAGAATTGTTTTTTGCTTTCTATATGACCAACTGATGAAAGCTTTTCCAATAAATTGACATGCTCTTTTGTGGTTTTTCTTTCAACTTTATCTCCAATATAGTTTAACAAGAGAATTTATTTACGGTGAGGCTTAATTCTAATCTTAAATCCACTAAGAAATTAGGGGTTACTTTGGAATTAAAGGTTTTGTCACTAAGACATTAGGGAAGAATAATAAAGAGACTTCGGTAATAATTCAATAAAGGAATTCAATAACTAGGATCAAATTAGACACCAAGATTGGATTCGAAGTGAAATCATCTCTAACATTTTTCTTATTATAAAGGATCAATTTTATTACTGTTGTTAATTTTAAATATTATTTCAATCAATTTGGGAACTTTGTGTTCAATTTTAGAAAATAAATACAATTCGATAGTATAACGCAATCCTTGAGTTTGACACTCGGTAATACCGTTTTATTATTACTTGCAACGATTCAGTACACTTGATAAAACGTTGTCACTAATCATCTAGTATAACAAAGGCATATTTCTTTCCACTTAAAGAGACTATTTGCACTGGCCCAAAGAGATCAATATGTAAGAGCTCAAGAGGTTTTGAGGTAGAGACTAAGTTCTTATGGGTAAAATTGTTCTTTGTTTTTTTTTCTCCCTTTTGACAAGGTTCAACATAATTTCAGTTTTGTAACTAAGCTTAGGTAGACCTCTAACTAGTTGAATTTTACTCAATTTTGAAATTAATCTAAGGTTTGCATGACCTAATCTTTTGTACCAAATTAGTTTCTCTTCATTTACTAACATAAAATACTTAAACTCTTGTTTCTCTAGACTAAATTAATTTATCTTATAAATGTTGTTTTGCCTCTGACCTGTAAAGAGTACATATCCATCCTTTTGACTAATTGACTAGAATATTTTTTGATTAAATATAATATCATAATTATTACATTTAACTGATTAATACTTAATAAATTATATTTAAGACCTTTAACAAATAAGGCACCTTTATTAAAAGAGGAGGTACTATTACCAAATGTACCTTGACCAATGATCTGATTATTTTGTTTTCCTCTAAAAGTCATTGTGCGTTTTTTTTCTCAATGTTAGTGCTCGAAACATAGACTTTACTCCCATCATGTGTATTGAGCATTTACTGTCTAGGTACCATGATTTGTGTTTTAACTTGATTGTTGAGGACATCTGCAACATACATAAGTTTGTTCTTAAGTACCCAAATTTGGTTGGGTCCTGGTTTGTTATTCTTGAAAAGTTTTTTGTCTTTTCTTGTATTTAATATGGGACAAGATAATTTGGAGTGACCTTTCTTAGAACAAACAATACACAAGATATCATAGGGTATATGTTTAGATTCAGTTACGATTTCTTCAAATCCTAGATATTTTTTTACCATTTCTACTAACTCCATAAATCTTTGAAGTATACTTACTTCTTTCCATACCATTTGCAGGAAAATATTAAAATACTTCTCCATGCTTATTAGAGTTACATGTGAGATTTTCAATTGATGTTGAACTAAGGTTACTTTCCATACCATTTTCTTTTTTGACTTCAGCACTTTGATTATTTATAACATTAATTTCTTTAGTTAGGTTTGAATTTTTTCCCCTAAAAGTTTTCAGTTTTACGAACAATTTTTTATTCTTGTTCAATAAGTCATTTATGACAATAGTTAAATCATAACGAGTTAAGTGAGAAAATACCTCAATTTCTTCATATGTCGATTCACTTCTAGAGTCATAATATATGTTGGACCCAAAGGCAGAGTTGGTATAAGCCATTAGAGCCAAGTCTACTTGCTCTTCATCATTAGAGGATTCCTTAGAATCGTCCCATGTAGCCATCAAACTCTTCTTCTTGTACCAGGAATCTTACATTTGATGTTTCTATTTCTCTAGATTTGGACATTTTGACTTGATATGTCCAAGTTCATTACATCCATAGCAGATCATGCTTTTCTTGTCAGATTTATGATCATTTCCATTGATGGATTGCCTAGAATATCTTTTGGGAAATTTCTTTTTTCTATTGTGCCACATCTTCTGAATTTTCTAGATATGAAAGCGAATTCCTCTTTCTCTAAGTCTCCATTCTGATCTTCTGAATCATCATCCTCTAATTCTGTTGTTGCCTTCAGAACTTTCTTTTGCTTTATTTCAAAACCAAGGTTGGTTTCTTTTTCTTGGACTTGTCCTATGCAAGTTCAATTTCATGTGATATGAGAGACCTAATTTCTTCCAGCTTAGGAGTATTAAGATCCTTTGCTTCCTCTATGGTAGTGATCTTAGTGTTCGCTTGCTTGATAGACTTCTTAGTATTTTATTCACATGATTAATATTTGTATAAATCCTTAAAGTATCTTTAGTCTCGAGACAAGAGTTTGGAATCTGGTAAACATTGTTTCAATGTTTTCATCTTCTTCCATCTTGAACAACTCATACATTTTAACTAGGAGGATGGTCTTTGCTTCTTGAACTTCCTTGCGTCCTTCATAGGTCAGAATCACACTATCATAAATACTCTTTGTTGTCTCCTTGTTGGTGTACTGTCAAACTCCTTGAAAGTGATTACATTTATCATAAATGTTCTGAACTTATGATGCATCTTGTACATCTTCTTCTAATCAGTATATATCTTTTTCCTAAGAATCTCATTACCATCAATATTATTTGGAGCAATATTATCATCTTCCACCAAGTCCCAAAGTTCAGGATCTTATGAAATAAAGAAATTTCATAGCATATCCTTCCAGTACTCAAAATTTTCTCCATCAAACATAGATTGTTTGTTGATGTTTCCTTCATCAACTTCTTCATTGAATTTATACATGTTGAACCCTTGGATCTTTCCTCAAACACTGTAAAGTGCTCAACCTTGAAACCAAACCAAGCTCTGATGCCAATTGAAGGTTTAAACACAAAAGGGGGGTGGGAGAGAGGTTGAAGGTTTAGTGAACTTGGTTGCCTGAAAGGAAAATGTTTCCCACACAATTTCATTGAAAAGGGACTTCGACTGCAAAGCTTGAGGCAACCTGTGTGGTCCAAGAAAGTTAGGTGGAGATCAAGCAGTGTCCATTAGCATCACTATAAAACTACATATTCGAATAGTAAGCCAATCCTATCATATCATCCGATTGAATCTATAACTTGGGCAACATAACACTTATAACCATCCTAGTATCTGTTGCAACTAATTAGGGAAAAACATAAAAAATAAAAGTCAAAATGTGGTAACTAATTGGAAAAATGATAATTTTATAACTAAATGTTTGATACAAAATATGGCCAAAAATGGTATGTAATGAATTAATTAATGAAAAAAGCAATTCCTTTAGCCATTGTCCACATGATACAGAGCAAGAGACAAAATTTTGAGTTTGAAACAAAAACTAAAAGACAAAATCAGATGAACATAATCATATAAAAATAAATAGGCTAAAACCGTGAATGAATCAGATGTACAGAAGAACTCAGATTATGAACAAAGAAATGAAGCATCAAACAGGGAACTAATTGGAAAGCTCAAAGAGAAGTACTAACAAAGATAACAACTGAACAATTAAAGAAAACTCTATAAATAGAGTTTTTATTTTTCAGAAAGGGGATAGTCCATTGTTGAGATCAATAAAAAAAAAAGGATTTGTTTTTTTTTTTCTAAAAAATAGTGAGTGTTTTGAAATATGAGATGAGTGTTAGAATAATACACTAATTTAAAACAAGAGTAAATATCCATCATAGCAAAAACCACAGCAGTGAAACAAATATTCAACTTGTGTGTGGTAACTACCTCTAAACTCCATTTTTCTTAGTCTCATGGTTTCATAGTTCTTTTATACCTTTAAAAATAAAAAATAAAATAGTTCTTGTTGTTATACCTTTAGAAATAAAATATGAATTTGTTTTATTTCTACTTTACTTATTTTTGTTGTTGTTTTGTTCTCTTCAACCTTACAACTATAAAATGATCAGAAGATACAAAATAAAAACAAACCCAAACTATTTTTTCATCAGAGAACAAAAATAGAGAAAAGAAAAAACTCACCTCCATAGTTGATACTACCATCACTTCCTTGAACAACACCGCCCGACCTCCTTAAATGGCACTGTCGCACGTCCCTAAACAAAACCATCGCACGTCCCTTCTGAAACAAAAATAATGACTCTGTTTGTTTATGCGATCGCCGCCGACCCCTCTGAAAAGGAAATTTTGTTTTGGGAGGAATGGTAGTTTAGGGTTTGGGTTAGGGAGAAGACCTGATATGTTTCATTTAGAATATTTCTATTATTTCTTTTTTGTTCTAGTAAAAAAATATGTTGGGCCTTTTAGGTACTTCAATCTTTTTGTTCTAGTAAAAAACATATTGGCCTTTTTAGTCCATTTCAGTTTTAGTTTTAGTTTTTTTCTTTTTCTTTTTTCTCTCATTTTTGTAAATTTTATTTAATTATTTTAATTCTATTTTCTTGTGTTATAATAATTATTATCTTATTCTCTTATTAAGTCTTGGGTTAAGTATAATCAACATTAATCACTAATGAATTTATATACACCTAAATTCATTCTTAAGTTAATTTTATTATTATTTTTAATAAAATAAAAATCATTTGATTAAAAATTAATTTGGCTAAAAAGATTGGTTGAGATGCTACATTTTGCCAATCTTAGTTTAAGACACATGAGTTGTGACAACTTGGTGATCTTAAGCTATAAAATAATAATAATCTTTTAGTAAAAATATTGGTTGAGATGTTATATTTTGTCAATCTTAATTTAAAACACCTAAATTGTGACAACTTGGTTATCTTAAGCTATAAAAAAATAATTACATTTTTTTATAAAATATGATATGATAGACTGAGATGCAACATCTTGTCGATCATAGTTTAAGGCGTTTGAGTTGCGACAACTTGGTAATATTAAATTTTCTTAATTGAATTCAAAATGAACAACGAAATTACTCATCACAAATATTTTTTGTACTCAATATTTTTTTTTCTTAATCAAACCAACAATCTTTTCTTAAAACATTTTATCGTAACAAAACTCATTTCTTCAAAAGCAACCAACACATCCACATTTTCTGCCAAAGAACTAATAACTTTGATTTCTCCATCACACCAAGAAATACGTAGGAGCAAGATCGCACTATTGTCAAGCACATTAATAAAATAAATTTCTTCCTCTCTTTCTTAAGCATACTTTTATTTTAAAAATCAAATTTATAAAAAAAAAAAACAATTGATATTTATATTTAATGATAAGGAAAAATAAATATATTAAAATTAATATTAATTTTGCACAAATAATTATATGTAACCGTTTTTTTTACGGATGTTGTAGGGTGCTAATAAATTCCTTACGCATAATCGACTCATGAACTCTAAACTTGGTTTCAAATACCATCATTTTTTAAGGGTTTCCCAACGTTTTCCCTATTTTAAATAAACTTTGGTGGTGACTCTATTGAATTCCAGAAACACTCAAAATTTTAGGCCGCGACACACACTAATAGTTCTTTCGCAAACTCTTCAGATGAAACTTCCTTCTTATTGCTTGCTTTGATCTGGGCAGGAACATAGTGTTGGACCGGTTGTTGAACTTTCTCAAGTAGGAATATGACTAAGTCTATTGTGTATTTTGAAATAATAAATGTATCTTCTTGTGAGTGTTTCTTCTTGTAAACATTTCTTGATCATATCTTCTTGTAAATAATTCATATCTTCTTGGAATAAATCTTGATAAAATATTCTTGTAAATAGTTCATATCTTTTTGTAGATAAATCTTGATCAAATCTTGTAAATAATTCATATCTTCTTGTGGTAAATATGGATCAAATCTTCTTATAAATAATTCATATATTTTTGTAGATAAATCTTGATCAAATATTCTTGTAGATAAATCTTGATTAAATCTTCTAGTAAATAATTCACATCTTATTGTTGATAAGATGTTGCTCATATCTTCCTCAAATCTTGACAATATCTTCTTTTCAATTTGGTCAAAGATTTTCTTCAATTATAAATCTGAATCAAATCTTAATTTAGATTGTCTTCAAAAACATGAATCTTTTTTCATACTCTGTGAAATCAAATATATTGTTCTCATAAAATATTTTTGTCAACATCAAAACTCTAAGTATAAAACCAACTTGGTTCCAACAAAGGAAACAATTAGAAGCAAACAGATAAGAGGAAATGAACAACACGCACTTTTTGATGTGTTGAATTATGCATCAGAGGAAGCAAATGGATTAAGAGGAAATAGAATAAATGGACGAATTAGAGGATGGGAACAACATGCACCCTTCTTTATCTCCAAAGGAAATGCATCTAAGGATCTACTTCTGCCTCAAAGTAACTAAGTCTAATGATCTGACTCTAATGATATGGCTCCTAGGTTTTACCTTTGAAGATAAAACTCTAAAAGTCAAGTGCAATATGATCCAATAAGCTACCTCCAACAAAGTAGCTTAGAGGCAAGCATCTGACTCTTGTATACCATGTTGACTCTGCCTCTATTGAAGTTTCTTCTATCATGTAATTCAACACCAGAAGATGATTAGGTATGACTCTGAATTTCATACTACTTCTAACTCTGATTATTAGATTCGCCTCCAACAAAAGCAAGCATTTGGCTATAAGGAAAGTTAATGCCTCTAATGAAAAAGTCAATGCAACATGAAAAGTCAATAACTTTAAAAAAGTCAACGACTCTAACTATAACAAAAGTCATGACTCTAGACGTTGAGTCTGAAGACACACTTTCTACACATGAATCAGAAACATAATATAATAAAGGCTCACTGCCTCTAATTCTAATACTAAAGATTCAAATGTCCAAGCGACTACTTTTTCCCCACTTGAATGGATTAAAGTGCCCTGTCAGCTACATTCTTAATTGCACCGAATGGAATATCTTATTAAATAGAAATGGTCCAATTCAATTTTATGACAATGAATCTACACAATCAAAGATATAAGATCCAGAAATCAAAGAAACGGTCAAGAATTAAATGTCAGTAACCATCAAACACGATCAAGAATTGAATTTTTGCAACCATCAAACAACAATCATAAATATTAATCAATCAATAATCATAAATTACTTAGATTTTATTTAGCACTCAATTGTAATATCATTCTAGTTGTGTTAAGTCTATGAGAAATATTGTAACCATCGTCTACTTAGAGAAAACTCAGAAATAAAAACTAAACACTTGTGTAAACCTAGTCCGATAGTGATTGTAAATCCTCAAACGACTTGTGGTTTTCAAGTTGGATGTTGAGAAGACTTAACTGGTGAAAGTTAAATGGTTGTAATATATTTTGAATAACTAGATTAAATTCTTTTGGGTGAAAGGACTGGACGTAGCTATCAGGTTGGTAGCAAACCATGATAAATTATTGTTTTACGCATCTTCCCTCTGTTTACTGCCTCTAATCTTGCTTGTTTTATTTTCACCATTTGTTAGATCATAAATTACTTAAAAAAAATGAATACACAATTGAAACTCCTTTCGTATGTATTTTCCACCTACAATTGGTATCAGAGTTGGGTTTCAAGGCCTAAGCACTTTACAATATTTGAGAACAGATCCACCTTTCAAGTATGTATAATTGTGGTGATGACGCAATGAGAGGTAATGTTAATAGACCATCTCTATTTGATGGGGAACGCTTTGAGTACTGGAAGGGTAGACTTAAAAGTTTCTTCATTTCCCAATATCCTGAACTTTAGGATTTGATTGAAGATGGGTACACTGCTCCAACAAATATTGATAGTTTTGAACTATCCAGAAAAGAAATGAATGATGAGCAAAAGAAACAGTATAAAATGCATCATAAAGATAGGACATTTATGATAAAATCAATCACGTTCAAAGAGTTTGATAAGTGCACCAACAAGCAAACATGTAAAAGTATCTATAATTGTTTGATTCTAACAAATGTAGGAAATAAGCAGGTTAATGAAGAAAAGGCCAACCTCTTAGTCAAGAAGTATGAGCTTTATCAGATGGAGGAAGATGTTTTCCAAATTCCAGACTCGCGTCATAGGATTAAAGGTACTACAAAAGAGTTACACAACATCAGACCATGTAAAAAAGATTCTTAGAAGTCTACACAACAAGTGGAGACCTAAAGTCACTGTCATTCAGGAAGCTAAATACTTGAACAATCTGCCTCTAGAAGAATTGATGAGCTTGATCTCATGAAACTGAACTATCAGTGGATGAGCCTAAGAAAAAGCAAAAATATTCGGCCCTTAAAACCAGAGATAAGAAAGCCTTGTGTAACACCACAATTTTTAATAGCGAGGGTGCAATTCTTTTATAAAAACAACTTAATAAAATAATACATCGTAACACAAAACGACAAGAGTCATAAATAATTACATCATACATACAAACATGCTAAGATAGTTTTTTGGGCAGTAATCCAAAGTATACAACTAGAAAATACATTGGGAATTGGAGACCTATTTGCTGCTCCAAGAATATTATTCCCCTCATGGTCACGTCAAAAAAATGGAACATGGACCCACCAACAAAAGTCAACTATCAAGGTATGTCATAGATACAATCACCCTAAAACCAAATAAGTACACCCACCAAAAAGAGAGGCACCAAGGCCATATACAACCAAAAAAACTAATATAATCATCCACTAACAACTACAATTACAAGGGCGACCTCCACACATCACACAAGTTCCTTTTGACGCAGTATCTCTCCTCGAAGTAACTTCCTCCTCCTCATCAACCATAGAGGGATCAACCTCCTCAGAGGTCAGGTCCACCCACGAAATAGATGGCTTCGGTGGTGCTGGGATCTCAAAACAGTTGTCTACCTCAGAGGCAGTCAGTAAAGGCTTTTTCACAAGAAAAAGGAAGTTCTGACTCGACCTAGGGTGACACTAACCAAGGTATTGGCGATCCATCAACGAAGCCCTGGTCCCCGACCAGCCTAGATGGTCATGCAATATCCTCTCCTGCCGGCATCGACCCTTACCCTTCTCGCCAGTCCTCGGTCCAAACAATGCACCCCTTGCTCCTACAGTTGGAGTCACCACACTCCATTCTCCCCGAGTACCAATCTTGAGGGTACAGGATAGTCGATCCTCTCGTGTGTGAGTCCAACGTGAAATATTTCCCCATCCATCTTACTAGTCATCACTACTCTCCCCATATATGTAGACCTGCTTGACACGAGGTCGTATGCCCAAACAGTCGATGAGTGCCGATCAGGGAAGTCTAATGACGTTTTAATCGTCAGGGTAATAGTCAGTAGAATGAATGAGGGCAAAACCCAATTTCCAAAATAATGTAAAGGGTCACCAACCGAAATTAATAATTAACAATTATGTTATGATAACAACAATAAGCACTTAACAATTAAGGCATGATAACAACAATAAGCACTTAACAATTATGACATCATAAAAGACAATAAACAAGGCATGTATATACACATATTATATCATAACAAATATGACTCGCGTGCCAAACACCCTAATGCAATGCTTATCTACCAATGCACATGATTCTGAAATTTTCAAACCCTTATCGAAGGGCGTAAATCATATATGCACCGCCTCTCAAATATCATCACTAATTACCGAGGTGCCACCTATCACAGATCAACATGATTTACCAGAGTGCAGGCTATCACATACCTACACCACTCAAAATACCTCATAAGGATAAGGTGGATCAATTAACTCATGGAACCACTCCATGATCCATCACAGTCACCGCTAACACCGTGGCCCATCACAATCACCACTAACTATGAAATGTATGAGCATACACTAACTCTTTCACAACTATTATTATTATAGTTTTTGAACGTTTACAGAAGAAACGATTGGTTGTACAAGATTTGTAATGCAAATAAAGGAAGTAAGTCTCATACATATTGAATGAGAATAAAATGTACTCGACATAGTAATGGCGAATAAAAGAACTAATATAAAATTATCAGTGTGATATTTCTCTTCTCTTATATTTGAATTCAAAATTTTAAGTATTATGTTTTTATCATTGATAATTTAAATATTATGTTTTTATCATTGATCTTGGTATTTGGTGGTGATAAAACAATTTTCAGTTTTTGATATAAAACTTGTTCTTCATAAATTTTTTGTTTTTTAAATGAAATTCTATATATCATGAATAATGTTGAACTCTGATTTTACATCATACAAGTTTTATTCAATTTAGTGGCGCATAGTATGTATTAACTATTTTGCAAAATTGGATGATTAAAAGTCTTATCTTTTCATAAAACAAATGTTTTCTTTTAATACTCAGAAAAATAATTCAACTCTATTGAATTCCGTTCTAGAATCTCAATGCCATGTCATATAGAAGAAAAAAAAGATTGAAAGAGAGACATTGTTTTTCATCTAAAAACTGCTTATAGTTAGTGACAGAGTAGTAGAACATTGGAATTTGTATAAAAGGATGTATAGGAAGCAAATATGGGGGTGGGCTAGCAACTTCTTGAAAAATTTACTTAGTATTCATCTTTTATCCATGTACTTTCAAAATATAAAGGAAAAGATCAAAATACCCTCATATATATTAAAAATGACTTTTTTATTTTATTTTCTTATTTCAATATTTTTGGAACACATAAGTGAATGTCAAAAAATTTTTTTTTTCCAAATTTTTTTTTTCAAGTGTTTTGATATACAACTTCAACTCCGAAAAACTTTAAAAAAATTGTGGTACAAAACATCACCTCAAAAAATCATTTTTGAAGTTCTCCAGAACTATCGGAAAATTTATTTTAAGTTTTCCGGAAAAAATATACAACCGGCAATTTTCAACGTGACATTTCCGGAAACTACTAAAAAACTTCATCCATAATTTTTTGATTTTTTTATAAATATTTTTTAAATTAATTATTTTGTTTTAATTTTGTATTATATTAGTATTTATTTAATTTATTTTATTTTAACTAATTTTTTTTCCAGTTGGTAGGGCTAGAGGTAGACACGACAAAACAAAACTGTAGAAAGAATACGTGACTTTGAATCTTCATCGTATATGGATGTTGCTCAGGAAAAGGTTCGTCCGACATCATCTCGCAGAAGACGATGATTTATAATGGAAGATGATGACTTGGAGGAGCAAACTCATATATCTATCTATGTGGAGGATCAGACGGTACACGAGGAGGATCAAATATATGAGGAGCATGAGGATATATTTGTATATGAGGCAGTGAGAGAGTGAAAGTGAGCTGACACGGAATCCGAACAAAATTATTTATGGGGTATTAATTATTATTTATGGTGTATTAATTATTTAATAGTGTATTAATTATTAATTATTTAATAGTATATTTATGGTATATTAATTATTAATTATTTATAGTGTATTAAAAAAAAGGTTGTGTACCAGAAAATTTGTCTATGAAGTTTTTTTTTTTGAGTTTTTCGGTATATACCTTATGAAAACTTGTAAAAGTATTTTAAAATCGAAATTTTTCTAAATAGTTTTTTAGAAGTTACCGAAAAAAAATTTTATCTACCAAAAATCTTTTTTATTAACTCTTAAAATGATAAAACAGTAAAAAAAACAAAATGTAATTTTGAATTTGGTAAAATAATTAAAAAAAAATAATAATTTTAACATTTTGATAAATTTGTGAGGTATAAATATAAAAATGTGTGTATAGGATAAATTTTTCCAACTTCTTTGATGAATCGAATAGACAAAAAGCCCAATTTGAAAGAAGGGAAATAACATTTACCACAAAACAAATAGTCTCTCTCTGCGGTGCCTCCGACACACGACCACATGTCGTCAACGGTATCATGTACTGCTTGATCCTTACCGACACACGACGAGGATGATGTTGTGTTCAACATTCAACCTCATCGTCCCTAAATCCACCTCAACATGTCAAGGTTCTTCTTTTCCCTTTCAATTATACCCTCCCTCTCAATTTTGTGCCTATATATCAAATATGCTTTCATTTTTCCTATAAATCATAGTAATACTATCTTCCATTTATTTTATAAATCATCATAATCTCAGTAGTATCACTCATTCATATTGTTTGGATCACTCATTTCGTATGTAAAATGCTATCACTATTTGGTAAAAGCTTGTTGGTAAGTTTTTGTTTCAATTTTTCAGGGTTTTTTAATCCTAGTAGTGCTATGCTTAAGTTAAAAGTGGATTATCTTTGTTTTTGTAGTGTTGTGACTTGTATGGCATGCAACTCTTGAAAACATGTTTGCATGGACATAGATTAAAATATTCTAGAGCAAGAGAGAAACTTTGCCGTTTAAATTTCCAATTATGGTAAAAACTAATTTATATTGAAGTCTAAACTCTATTTTTGTTTTATTTATATATTTATTCTTGAATTTCACAACCTAGATATTTGTTGAACTCTAAACTATAGGGTGGCATTTTGTAGAACTTATTTATAGTTTATTTAGATTTATCGCATGACATAGATTTTTTGTAAGTATTTAGAAGGACTTATAAAAACAACTTATAAATTGTCCATAAGCTGTTTTCAGCTTATTTTAATACACTACTTGATTTGTATCCACTATGATTACCTAAATTAATATGGTGAATAAATGTTTAGAACTCATAGTTTTTCAAACTGCATTTTTACATGTAAATAGATGATTCAATGTTAGCTCTTATGACAATCTCTCATATGGAAAGAGCTTCTTGAAAAAACGCTTATGTTGTTTACCAAACACTCTTATGATCAATTTGTATTTGTGCAGAGCTTTCAGCTATTGTATTAGGATTTTTGTGTGCGTGTCTTTTGCATTTTAGCTTTGTTTGAGTTGGAGAGCTTATGAAGACTGAATATTCAATCTCTTGTGCAGGCTTCTCGCTAGTGGAAATGTTAGAAGGTTTGTGCATTCTTTTCATCGGAAACAGAACACTGGCAACATCAAAGAATTTTATCCAATGGGGTTCCGTTACTCAACATTCAAATTTTTCTCATACTACGGAGTTGTACAGAAAGGACAAACTCCATCTATGTTATTTAAATCGAAGGTTAAGTTTTTGATGAATGGGAGAGCGAGAAACATGTATACCTTCCCTGCAAATAATGCAAAATACCGACATGATCCAGTTTTTTGGAACAGGATGTGTTTTCATAAAGGGCCAGCTCTACCTCCGGTAGGTCGAATTGCCCGTGCTGTTAGTCTAGCTATGGTTAAATCAAATTTTGTTGTTCATGGTATGATTGCTGTCATAATAGGAGAGCTTGCACGGACACAAGGGAAATTAGCAGAAGCAGAAACATTCCCAACAAGGGATTCACTGTACTTGCACGCACAAGATGGACGTGTATATTTAACCTCGGCTCTCTTGGAAGCCGTTGAGATGTGTATCGTATTTCTCAGGGCTGTGTATTTACTGATTTTATTCTCTCCTTGCATAGTTATGGCTCCTTTAGTTGGCTATTTTGGTATTCAATTTAGAAAAACATGGCTTCATGTTGTACGCCTTACACTTGCAAAGGCTGGCCCAGCATTCATTAAATGGGGTCAATGGGCCGCTACCCGACCCGATCTCTTTCCTAGGGATCTCTGTGGTGAACTCGCAGAATTTCAAACCAAAGCACCATCACATGAATTTAGTTATAGCAGAAAATGTATTGAAAAAGCATTTGGTCGCAAGTTAAATGAAATATTTGAAAAGTTTGAGGAGGAACCAGTAGCTTCGGGTAGCATCGCTCAAGTTCATCGAGCTACATTAAAATACAAATACCCTGGTAAGGAAATCAAGCCTGTTGTTGTAGCAGTGAAGGTCCGACATCCGGGGGTTACTGAAGCAATTAGAAGGGATTTCTTCATTATCAATGTTGTTTCCAAGATTTCTTGTTTCTTTCCTAATTTGAAGTGGTTGAGATTAGACGAAAGCATACATCAATTTGCTGTATTTATGATGTCTCAAGTTGATCTTTCAAGGGAAGCGGCACATCTTAATCGCTTTATCTACAATTTCCGGAGATCGAAAGATGTCTCATTCCCAGTACCTCTGTACCCCCTCGTGCACCCTTCTGTTTTGGTGGAAACCTATGAACAAGGTGAAAGTGTTTTGCATTTTGTTGAAGAGCTTGAAGGACATGAGCATATCAAAAGTTCCCTCGCTCATATTGGAACACATGCTCTTCTGAAGATGCTTTTGGTAAAATATTCTGAATTCTCGTGTGATTTGTTTTCTTTTCTTTTCCTATATAACATGGTTGTAGATTTGTGTTTTGGTTGTTACTTTAAAATCATTTTCATCTATCAATTACCTTGGTAATACACTGCCTTCTATGTTGTATGTTATTTGGATATGTATCTGAAGGAAGAATATAAAAGAAAGAAAGAAAGAAAGAAAGAAAGAAAGAAAGTGAAAATTAAACCTAAGATCAATCAAATGTCTTGTTAACATTCTGAAACTTCTCACTGTAATATGCAATTATGCATTTCCTTGGTGGGTTTAAGATAAGAGTTAAAGTTGTAAAAGAATGGTGAATTCTTCAAGGATTTTGTGAGAAGGGATTCATCATCTTCATTATGTTTTGTTAATATGTTTTTTTATCTTATATGCGTGATAAAGCATCATAGAGATCTAGAATTGTGTGGTCAATTGCAGTGCAGTCGTGGTATTGCAGGCGTCGGAGGGGTCAGCTGTTACGCTGAAAACCAGTGCATTGCTTTTTGCTGCAGTGGCTCTAGCCTCTGGAATCAATCTAAAGGGGGCCGCAACAGGGGCTAGAGTTTGAAATGCCCCTTTTACCACAGTGACTACAGAGATTTCTGAGTCATGATCTGGTTTTTTCTGGCCAGCACAGAAGAAGCAAAAACGAAAAAGGAAGAATAAGGAAAATACAAATAAAGGAGAATGACAGAGATGCCGAGCCATGTTGTTATTGCAAGCTTGCGTAAGTTGGTGTGAAGGTGGCTGATGGGAGAAAGAAGGGTCTAGGCTCTTTTTTGGGTTCTATAAGTCCCTTCTTAACTAACAGTCTAGCAGCATGGACATATAGTTGAATAAAACACGATATATATATATATATATATATATATATATGTATGTATGTATGTGGGGATATATATCAAGTTGAGAGAAGTTTTAAAATGAGGGTGAGAAGATTAAATCATGACCATACAACCATACATGGATGGTCATTGGTCATGATTAAAAATAATTTAAGTGGTATATGATCGATTAAAAAAATAATTTGATATACCTTATTTAGTATTAAGTATTTGATTTAGAATAGTTGTTATCCCACTACGCGCTATGCCACTATCCTAGTTTTGAGGTCAGCTGCTCTGCGCCGCTTTATGAGATTGACAACATAGATCCAGAATGATTATCTCTTTTCTATTGGTTATGATAGGATACTGGATATTGGGCCTTAGCCCAATAGATGGGTTGAATAGAGAATAAGAATTGAGTGGTTATTTCCTGATTTTTAGCAAAATTCGGTTATAAGTAGGAGGGAAGGGGGGTTACGAAGACATTCAGAAAGTTGTTAAAAAAATAGTTAGGAGAAGTAATTCTCTGGTTTGGAGCAGTTATGCTCTGGATTAGGTTCTTGAACTCTGGTTTATCTTTTTCTTTACTGTTTCCACCATTGTAGAGCTATGAGCTCAACCTTTTATTTTACAATCAATTATATACATTTCGTTTTCTTGAACTTGCGGGTTCTATCAGTTTACAAGTTGTAATCACTAAGGTGATATCTTATGGATAATTAAACATTTGAGTGAAATAATTTGATTGCATTAACTTATATATGTATATTTTTTTCCAGGTGGATAATTTTATTCATGCAGACATGCATCCTGGAAATATTCTTGTTCGTATGGCGAAAAGGAAATCGCTACCTACTGTACAGCTCTTTAAGTCAAAGCCTCATGTCATTTTCCTTGATGTAGGAATGACTACTGAACTTTCTAAGCGGGAACAACAATGTTTACTGGAATTCTTTAAGGCTGTTGCACTTCAAGATGGCCGCAGTGCTGCAGAGTGCACACTTAGATTATCGAAACAACAGAATTGCCCTGACCCAAAATCTTTCGTCGAGGTAAAGAATTACGGCTGTGTTATGTATGTTTCATTATTTGTATTACCATCTTGATAACTTATTAGCAACAACACACTTAATATTCTTTGGCATTTATATTTTTGACGAAGTTTTTGCTTTGGTTACAATCCTATATCTGAAATGCAGCTATTCATTTGACCTCTAATCACGAGTTGTGGGTTTAGGTTCTTAACTGATTGGTACTCTGAAATTTTTGGACATTTGTTGTTCTGAATGTCCTGCTCAAGTACTTCATTAGGATCAAGAGTTTTCAACATCCGAAAACTTAAGAACTCTTGTTTATGAATATCATTGTTTTCAACATCAGAAAACTTAAGAGTTTTCAACCCTGCTGTTTGCAAACAAGAGCAGGGTTGCTACTTTCAAAGGCTTGAGGCTGCTGCATATATACTTCTTCCTAAAGGGTGCCATTTAAGAAGGCATTGTTCACATCAAGCTGCTGAATAGACCAATTGTAGGTAATGCCAAGGGATAGAATCAGTCTAATAGTAACAGATTTAATGACTGGGGAAAAGGTTTCAATAAAATCAAAACCTTGGAGCTGGTGGAATCCTTTGGCCACAAGTTTGGCCTTGAATCTGTTGACTGTCCCATCTGCATTCACTTTGACTCTAAAAATCCATTTGCAACCAATTGCAGTGCTATTAGGAGGTAGGGGACCAAGTGTCCAGGTTTGGTTGCGTTGCAGTGCATCATATTCTTCCTGCATGGCAGCAAGCCATTTGGGGTCAAGAAGGGCTTGTTTTACTGTTTTGGGTTCAGAATGGGTAAGAAGCAGAGTAGGATTGCCTTCGAGGTTGTGCAAAACCAGATTTGTTACGAGTCTTCATGGGATGGTCATTAACAAGTTTAGTAAGGTTCTTGATTAAACAAAACAGTGTGTGTCATTTTGAAGTGAAGAGAGGATGTAGGGAGCTTGTTTATGAGATAGACAGCAGTGAGAAATGCATAGTCCAATAGGCTAATGGAAAAGAGGCTTGGCTTAGGAGAGTGAGGCCTAACTCAACAATGTGGCGATGTTTTCTTTCCACGACACCATTTTGATGAGGGTGTGAAGACATATAAGTCTATGAATAATCCCTAAATCTGTAAGGTATTTGGTGAAGAGGAGAAATTCACCTCCCCAATCAATTTGAAGTGCCTTAAGCAAAGGACCAAGTTGTAACTCAACCATGGCTTTGAATTGTTTGAAAATGGTAAAGGTTCAGACTTGGATTTTAGTAAATAGATCCAAGTGAATTTGGAGTAAGCATCAACAAAGGTGATGTATTAGTGATAGCCAAAGGTGGAGGCATTAGGGGAGGGTCCCCATAAATCACTGAAGACTAATTCAAGTGGATGAGTGTAAATGGTTTGTGAAGTGAGTGAGTGTAATCTGTGAGCCTTTCCCATTAAGCAAGCAGTACATAAATTAGAAACGTCTTTATTAGAAAATGAGATCTTACAATGATCAAGTACTAATTCCAATGTATGACTATTAGGGTGTCCAAGGCGTAGATGCCAAAGATATTGAGAACTAGCAGATAAAGCACTACTAGAAACAGTATTATCATTGGATACGATATTAACTGATGGTAAAGTTTGGGGAATGGGAAACTTAGCAGCATTAAGAGAGAGATTGGGAAACTCATATAGGCCATCAGTTCCAACACGACCTCTCAGATGGATAGCGTCAGTTTCCTGAGATTTAACAAAGCATTCATTAGCATGAAACTGAAAATAAATAGTTATCCTTGCCAAAATGACTGACACTGATTAGGTTCTTAGTTATTGAGGCGACATGAAGTAGATTATGAAGGTAGAGAGGTATGTGTGGTTGGGTGGGAGAGGGAAAGGTACTAAAACCAGAGGAGCGAATGGTCAAACCTTGGCCATTTTTGTAACAGCCCAACCTTTACCGTTACCGGCACTGACAATCACGACCTTCTCGCCCCCCCTCCACCTCGTGGAAATAGAGAGTTATTACTTTTCGTGGGAATCGAACCCGATACCTAGGAGAAGGTCGTGATTAACAGTGCCGGTAACGGTAAGGGATGAGCTATTACAATTTCCAATGAAGATCTGATCATGATCTTGAAGTGGATGCAGTTGTTGAATCTTTCTAGCATCACTGGTTACATGAAATGAAGTGCCAAAGTCTGGAAACCAAGAAGCAGCAGGTGCAATATTGTGAATCAAGGCATTAGGTTGCACAAGCAAAACAGGAAAAGGACGTTGTGGAGCTTGAGGTCTGGTCCAGGTGTGATTAGGCTGATACAACACATAACCTGGTGGAGGAGTACCATATTCATGTGAAGAGCCAAATAATTCAGCATTTGATGGAGGATGACCTTGGAAACTGTGTTGTTGGAGGTTGAAAATGTTGGTTGAACCTATGCCAACAATTCGTAGCTAAGTGTCCATACTTGAAGCAGACTTGACATTGAATATTGGAGAGACGACCACCTCTACCACGACCATGGCCTCCGCGACCACCACAAAATCCATGAAATTGAGAATCAAAAGGTGCAGAGGACGGGACCTCAATATGAGGAGAAGGCGAATTAGAAGCAGATTGAGGTGATGGAGAAGGAGCGTGCGTCAAATTCAACGAAGCGGTGTCAACTACAGTTTTCTTGTACTTTTCAAGGCGTAATTCATGAGCGAGGAGAAGAGCCTCAACTTCATCAATGTCCATTAGTTCAAGCTTGCTTTCAACAACAGACATAATAAAACCATAATCTTGATGTAATCCTTCATGAATAATGTCAATGTGTTAATTCATCGGCACCAGATCTCCAATTGAAGCTAGCAAATCAGCAATAGTATGAATTTTGAGCAGATATTCCTTCACGGTGCAATCCTCCAATGTCGTTGCATGTAATTCCACACGAAGGTGATGCGCTGTGGCATGCATTTGTTTTTGAAAACACGCGAATAGTTTAACCCGAAGTTCAAATGCATGAGATGCACTAAGAACACGAGCGAGAATCTCACTCGATAAGGTAGATTGAAGCCACAAACAAAGCATTTGATTGTGTTGACGCCAAGAAACATACGCTGGATTCAAAATTCCAGATCAACGATCTTCTTCGCTTGCAAATTGAAGAGGAATTGAAGGACACACGACGAAACTAGTAAGATTTGTGCTCATTGATGTATGGTTTGATTTGTTGACGCCATAGATGAAAATTCTTCATTCAATTTCTCGACGATTTTGAGTGAGAAATTCAGAGAAGGAGATGTATCAGGAGGCAAAACATTTAAAGGCGAAGCAGGAATCGGAATCTCTGTGCGAAACGGAGGAGGACGGGGAGGAGGTAGTGGAGGAATTGAATGTGACAGATCCACCATGGATCGCTACCTAGCTCCGTGATACCATATTGAATATCAATGATAACCATTTTTCATTATTGAATAATCTGAGTACAATTCTGATCATCTCAGCTTATATACTTGCTAGATGGACAACTGTCATATGACTGCCTAATTGAATCTACACTTAGTTATGATCAGTCTCTTATTTACTATACTCTTATATTGTTTGACGATTAGACCTGTATTTTTTTGGGGACATCATACCAGTTCTGATTTAAAAAAATCACGTTAACTGGATGCAAGTGAGAGTCTAAACATTTGTAGTTCTGTTTAGTGTACACATTATGTGGGGAAATGATATTTTGATTAAGAACCGACAACAAAATAGTTGGTAAATGCAGTTGAAGTACCTGGTTAACTATGTACAGTTGATGGTTAATGGATAACAGGTGTCGAAATCGAAACTCATTAAACATCCACTGAATATAATTAACTACAAATTGGAACGTGATTAACGTTTGTTATGTGCTTAAATCTACATGTAATTGAATACCTAGCAATCATGGTTTATTACATTTAGTGAATGCTTAATGAGTTTTGTCATTTGATTTATTCATTAACCATCCACAACTCTGTTAACCAACTATTTTGTTGTCGACTTTTTTTTTCAATTTGTGTCAAAATAACACATCTAGATTATGTTTTATGCATCATCTTTGAGACGGTATTGTGAAAGACTGGTTAATTTTAATTTTATGGAAGTTCTGTTCTCCTGTATCTCTATACTGCCATCCAGCTGACAAATTCTTTAGTGTTGTATTATTGACATACCAAAGTGCTGTAATTGTTTCAGCATCAGCCTATTCTTTGTTCCTGATTTTTCCAGCATTTAACAGGAGGTTGATAAATCATTCAAGTTATGGAGGTCCTCAGAAGGTGAAGCTATCCACACAGGTGACCGGATGCAGCAATTGCTTGAGCATGTTAGGCAATGTAAAGTCAACATTGATGGGAATATTTGTGCTGTTATAGTGACCACATTAGTTTTGGAGGTAAGTTCTGCCTTTGAATAACCCTTTTAACAAACCATTCTTCACACCCTTATAAATGAAGTAAATATTGACAGAATGAGTGATATTTAGCTTCTTTGCATTGCTTACGGTTGAAAGTTCATGTTTTTTTCTTGCCTCTACACATGAAATAGATAGAACGTTGTTTCGTAGAATAACGAGGCCTAAAACATTCCATTATACTTCTATGCTTGTGCTTGAGATAAAAAACATTTGTTGTTGTTTTATTTCTGGATGTTGTATACAACAAGAAGTAGTAACCAAACCTTATCCCTCTAGATAGAATAACTACGAGCCATTCGGATCATCAATGTCATTGCCATTGGACTCTATTAAAAAAAAATTACTATAGATGAATTTAACTTGAGGTGTTTTATTTTATGGTTTTTATATAGTTTTCTTTAGTCTTCCATTACTGCATTTAATAAGAGTCATAGTATCTTCCACTTGATTCACTTTTTATCATTGGAGCCTCTGTTTGCCTTCTTGCCTAAGCAACCCACTTTATGTGACTTTCTACATATTTTCCATTCCAGAATGCATAAAACATGAAAAAGAATTATGATAATTTCATTGTTTTCATTTATGGAAATATTAAATAATAGGAAAAAAGCTTGTTTAACCTAAGAGACCTCCCAAAGAATGACGTCTCAACCTAGTTGAGAAGCTAAACGAAAATGGGGTTGGGGAGCAGAGAGTGGGGTAAGGGTGAGACGAGTGAAAAAAGGAAGAAGAGAACTTGGTGGCTGAAAATGGAAAATAAAAATGGGTGTGAGGTGAGGATTCGGCTGAGGGAGAGAGAGACTATGGTTTGTGTGTGATTTTGTCAAGTTTCAAAATAGAAAAAGAAACTTGTGTGTGTGTGTGTGCGCGCGCCCTAATTATGAGAGAAGGGGAGCTGAGTGATTGTCATTTCAATTAACAAAACAAATAATAGGAAATTGTATTTACCTGTTGTAAGGTATGCTTAAATTTTTATTTTAAAACAAACTTGTGTTGGAGAAATTTCACTCACCTCCCCTCGGGTTTGTTTAAAAGATAAACCCCCTTTTATTTTAAAAATAGAGGGAAAGATGATTATAATTGAGTGGAGGCCAAGATATTCTAAGATCCTGTCACCTCATTAAATTCAGGGTGTTACACAATGCAATGCATAAATTTCAAAGCTCAAAGCTAGATGGTTCTTGTTCTTGCTTAAACATGAACTTATAATTTGTATTGCATTTAGGGATGGCAACGAAGACTCGATCCAGATTATGATGTGTTGAACGCATTGCAGACGCTGCTATTTAAAGCTGACTGGGTAGAGTCTCTATCTGATACTATTGAGGGACTTGTGGCTCCATAAAATGTGGCCCTTTTTGTTTCACCAATTTTGAAAATGTTGGGGCAGAAGAATTTGTTGTAAATTATTTAGTTATTGTTGTCGAAGAGCTTTTCCAATCCCATTTTTATGCTCCCTTGTGATTTTTTACTGCATGTAATTATTTACTGTTGTCTTTCTAATTACATGCAGTGGATCTAGCATTGTGATTTTCTTAATAAATAATTTATGGTTCTGATATTAACACTACAGAATATATAACAAGCAGGAAATCATTGAATAAGTGTTTATTTGTGTTGATAAATAAAAATATAACTTTATAAAAAAATTTCACAAAATATTTAAAATCAAGTATATAAAAATATTTTTAAAGTGTGTTTGGATAACGGAATTTATTTTTTGAGATAATGTAATTTTATAGCATAATTCAGATTCTTCTACGTAAATTCCATTGTTTAGATGATAAATATAGAGAATCGGTAAAATATAGAGATTTTATTAAGTATTTTGTCAAAATATATCTTAGAGAATTTCAAATATCACCTTTAAGGTAAGTTTTTGAAATTTGTTCTTTATTTTATACAACGTGAATTTCAAATTTTTATCTCTATAGAATTTTAAATTTTTTGGTCCTTTTTTATTTTCTATTTTTCTCCAATGCTTTTTAAATTGATAAATATCACCAAATTTATATTAATTGTCCTATTCAAACAACACAATGTATGAATGAAGAAAATGTAATTGAAACATATTGAATTGTTTAAAACTTTTAATTTTCTAGATTATTCAATTATTTTATCTAAACAAATTCTTGGAGAATCAAATATCAAGTGTTTCATGACGTTAAATTTGCTTATAGAATATTCAATTATTCTAGAATATTTAATAATAAGGCAGTGACAATGTTAAATTTGAAAAAAAATATCTTCTGATATAATAGAATACTAGATTATGGCCTACGCGCTGCGCAGATATTAATTAATTAATTTTATAAATTTTATAAGTAATATTTTATGTATTATAAATATAATTATCTTATAATATTACTTTATTGATTTGTAATAATTGAATATGATTAGAAAAATTAAAATGAGGGAAAATCATGTTTATCACAATCATCTAATTTAATTTTTAAAATATTTTGTAAAATCCGTATGATAACTTATTATATAGGATAATTGTTTGACTCATTGTACTTTGATTGTTAATTTATTTTTCAACATATAATGGTATTTGTATTTATTTGACGAAATAAAATGTAAAATACAAACCTAAAAATAAGATGTAAAAATTTATAAATATGATTTACTATTTAATATTTTTTATTTTAAAAAAATGTTAATGTTGAATTATATTGTAGCGTAGTCTAAATTTATTTGTTTTATTATTTTGATATTTTAATTGCGAGCATGAGAAGTTGTTGTAAAAAAAAATTATTGAATATATTTCATCAAAAGTTTATAAAAAAAAAACAAATAAGTTGGTGTGGTAATTTTTTTTTAATAAATTTATGTATTTTCTGTCAAATAAAATATATATTTTTATTTTATAAAATGTTACTAAAAAAATGAATTGACATTAATGAGTAATTTAATTTTTAACGTATAAAATCATTACTCACCATAAGGGGAAAAATATAATTGTTCATAAAGGAAGATTAAATAAAAAATATTTATGTCGATATTTATGAGTGATTAGGTAGTTTTTTATTTATTGAATTTAATAACTAATAATTTAAATTATTACTATTGGTAAATGACTAATAATATTATAAAATAATATTATAAAATAGTTTATAAATTTATTATAAAATAACTTATAAAATAATTTGATAATAATATAAATTATAAATTATTATTAAATTGTAAAATAATTTATAAATTATAAATTTATTATAAAATAACTTATAAAATAATTTGATAATAATATAAATTATAAATTATTATTAAATTGTAAAATAATTTATAAATTATAAATTTATTATAAAATAACTTATAAAATAATTTGATAATAATATAAATTATAAATTATTATTAAATTGTAAAATAATTTATAAATTATAAATTTATTATAAAATAACTTATAAAATAATTTGATAATAATATAAATTATAAATTATTATTAAATTGTAAAATAATTTATAAATTATAAATTTATTATAAATAATTGTAAAATAAGTTTATAAGTTTTATAAGTAATATTTTATGTATTATAAATATAGTTAAATATAGGATAATTGTTTGACTAATTGTACTTTGATTAACAATTTATTTTTCAACATATAGTGGTACTTGTATTTATTTGATGAAATAAAATGTAAAATACATACCCAAAAATAAGATTTAAAAATTTAAAAATATGATTGACTATTTAATATTTTTTATTT
>NC_021166.2:27278589-27279831 GCF_000331145.2 Cicer arietinum
TTTTATTAAAAAATAATTTAATTTTATGCAATACTTAAATTTTCATTTATTTTTTAACATTCAAATTATCATTATAATAAGGAAAATAAAAATAAAAAATAGCATTCAATTATAAATATATAATTTAATTGATAAAAATTTAGTGTTAACATATTTTTTCAAAATACATATATATAATAAACTTTTGTTCATTATATTTTTTTAATATATTTATATATTATAATTTTAAATAAATTTGTGTATTTTAATAATTGGAAGTAACTTTTTTAATAATTATTCATATATTCTTATTTTATGATTATTTTTTATAAATTTGTGTATTTTTAGTCAAATAGAATATATATTTTTATTGTATAAAATGTTACTAAAAAATGGATTGACATAAATTGAAAGAAATTATAAATGGATTGACATTAATGAGTAATTGAATTTTTAACATATAAAATCATTACTCACCATAAGTGGAATAATATAATTGTCCATGAGGATATTTATGTCGATATTTATGAGTAATTATGTGGTTTTTTTTCATTGAATTTAATGACTAATAATATTATAAAATAATTTATAAATTTATTATAAAATAACTTATAAAATAATTTGGTAATAATATAAATTATAAATTATTATCATATTGTAAAATAATTATAAAATTATAAATTTATTATAAATAATTGTAAAATAATTTTATAATTTATAAATTTATTATAAAATAATATTATCAAATAGATTTTGGATGTACTAATAATATAATGACATGGCAAAATATATTAAAGAAATTAGGGATTGAGAGGAGGATTGAAGAAGATTAAGCATTGAGAGCATGATTGAGAGGGGAGAAAGGAGGAGAGGTCCACATCAGTTTTTTTGGCTGATGTGAGAAATATTTGTATAGGTGAACGGAATAGAATGATGTGGCATTCGTGGGTCTGTTTTAAATATATATAATAGATTTGAATATTAAGATCATTGTTAGTAAGAATAAAATATTATCATTTTGTATGAATTACATCATATTTTAGTGTTTAATAATATTTAAAAGAAGTTGATAATAATTTAGTATGCAATAAACTATTTTAGTGTAAAATGGCATTTAAAAAAGAAAAATTTCCCTTGTACCCCCACACTTTGCCTTGTACCCCCAAAAAAATTCGAAAATGGCAAAACTACCCTCAATTTTTTTCACCATTTTGTAAATGACTATTATACCGGAAATGTAAATATTTTTTTCACCATTTTGTC
>NC_021166.2:27283692-27319314 GCF_000331145.2 Cicer arietinum
CCGTCTCTTCCTCGTGCACCCACTGAAAAATTAAAATATTAAAAGAATTAAATCACAATAAGTTATAAAATTATAATTAATTAAATTAAAAAAAAAAATAACATAACTTCCGGAAAACTTGATGCTCAAGTTCTCCGGTAACTACCGGAAATGTTGGCAATCAAGTTTTCCGGAACGCTTTCTGTACCGGATATGTTGAAAACAAGTTTTCCGGAACACTCCTCTGTACCGGAAAACTTCCTACAAGATTTCCGGTACCGGAAAACTTTAAAACAACGTTTCCGGAATACACGCTCTGTACCGGAAAACTTGTTTCTCAACTTCTCCGGAAATTTTGAAAAAAAACTTACTCTCTGTTCCGGAAATGTGAAAGTGTGGAATGGTAATTTTTTGAGGTTTTATTATTTATACGAGGGCAAACTAGTCATTTCATTCTATTTTTGGGGGTATAGGTATAATAAGGAGGGTACAAGGGAAATTTTTCTTTAAAAAAAGTTAGAAACAATACAACTAAGATGACAGCTGCCTCCCTAAAACCTTAATTCTTAAGTTTTCTTCTTTTTTCTTCGTTAGAAACAGATAGTTTAAGACTATTTTTTGGTCTAGAATCACTCATTCAATTTTTTATTTATTAACTTTATCGAAATAAATGGTTTTTACAAAATTTACTTTTTCTTTCGTTTTTTGTTGTCTGAGTGCGGCGCTTTTTCCTATTTTGGTGTGGTGTTCGTTTTGGTTTAGATTGATAGAGTAACTTTGATTGATTATATATTTCAACCAATGACTTTGACTTCGTCAACGTTACATATCCAGAGGCATATACAATTCAAACACTTAAACTTTGTCATATTTATAGTCATGTTTTATGTTATTAACTTAAGTGTTGCGAGTTTGTTTATAGATTCATCCTTTATGTTTTTAGCAAATTTAAATTTGTTTTGTATATGTGTATTTTATAATTTGAATAAGTGAATATTGTTTCGCTTAGTAAATAAAAAAAGTTAGAAACATTTTTGTACAATTAATTGAAACAAATTCAAATCTTCCAACCAATAATGGTATTTTCCCAAATTCAAAATCACAATATAGAAAAAAAGAGGAACATAAAAAGAGCCTTATAAAAATAGAATTTAATTCATATATATTGTTAGTATTATTTTTTTTACATTGTCAGTCAATTACAACCGTTAGATCTTTAAAGATGTTTGACTTTTATCATAAATAATAGTTGTGATGCTTTGACAATATAATTATAATTACATATAAAATTACACTAATGAATAAATGTGATGTTTTGATAATGTAAAAGTTTACTGTGACAGTACATAATAATTAAACTCTACAAAAATATTCAATTAAATTAATGAAATTTATGAAAAGGTTACAAAATTATTGGGTTGAGGATTTCAAACCTCCCTTTGAGCCGCAGCAGTTGTACATATAGCTCCAAAGTAATATGGCCTATTAAACCATAAAGAATAAAAAAAAAAAATAGTTTGTACGTAGTTAAAGTACCTTTTAGTGTGGTTGTGTGAAAGTATAAGATCTCCGGTTATAATATGCAATAAATATTTTTATCATCTAGATAATTTTAACAAATAATGTGTTATTAGAGTAAATCTATAGATAATGAAAAATGGTTAACAACCAAATAATGAAGTATGCGAAATACGAAAATGAATTGTATGCGGTCAATATCTTCTAATAATCTCATGTTTAATTCTTAGTCGTACATATAAGGTTAGATGTTCATATTTTAAGTTGTTTTGTAGATCAAATTTTATAATTTAAAACACAAACCTCTCAATCTCCATGTTCAATGTTTCAATCTAGATAAAAGAAAATGTGAAGAAAAAAAAAAAGACATTTATAAGATTTTAATAAGAAAATTTGATAAACCTAAACCCTAAACAAACAAGTAACCAAATACTATTTAATAAGAAAATTTGATAAATCTATTTTTATAGAATTTTAATATAATATTTGTCTTCTATTTTATCTTATTTTATGATTTTGATTCAGACTTATTCTTTATTTTTGTATTTGTATTTGCAAATTTAATCATCAAAAAGTAAAATAATACAAATTCATAAAATCTTCTAAAATTTGATTGCCAAAATATACACGTCTTGTGAAGCAAGTCCATTATCTGAATGGTGTTTAAATCAAATTAATATAATATATATTGTGTAGCGGATCGTGAAACAAAGTTTGAGGGATTTGACAGACAAATATAAACTGAAGGCAACTAACGTGTAGCAAAGATTCCAAAAGATAACAAAATAAAGTGGATTATTATGCGATCGGAGGACCTCGTCACAATATAAATAGAAAATAAATCAAAAAGAGATGGGGGAGAAAAAAATTAGAGAGATTAATTTAACAACAATCAAATTAATTAAGATTTTATATTATTTAGACTAATGAAAATTATTGTTGGTCTGTGATCACGAAAACGTAACAATATCATAAAAATTATGGAAAATAAATCTAGAGTCATAGTTTCACTTGTAATAGTTTTATATGAATTCTTATTTATTCTCTCAATTATCAACCTCTTTAAAATTATTAACAAAAACTTGTCATTCAATGTAATATTTTTTTTTCCCTAAATTAATTCTTTGATTGAATATAATTAAGAGAGCATACAGAGCCAAAAGGTTGAGTGGTTGACATATTAGTAATTATGTTTTACATACAAGAATCTTAATATCAATTATCCAATAGATCTACCAATTAATTGTACATGGTCACTAGTCAATTGATTGATTAAGGCGTACAAAGGTCGACCATCCCAAACATGTAAATATAACAACAAAATAATTTAATTGAGATAAACAACAAAAATCTAAAATAAAATTAGAATTTAAAACTAATACATAGTAAAAAGTATCTTAATCACAAGATTCATCAGACCTATAAGAGAAGACCCTATAAGATAGCTTACTTACTCGATGACATATAGAAAAAAAAAATAAAAAAAAAAAATAGAAATTAAAGGAAAAGAAATAAAACCCTCAAAGAAAATGATTTTGCTTCAAAATTTAGACACTCTCCTCCACTTCCAAGCACTCTTAAAGCTTCCAAATTGTCTCTCTCTCTCTATCATTTTTTTCTCCCCTTCTCTTTCTGATTTGTTTTCTATTTATATTGTGATGAGTTCCTCTGATCCCATAACAATTATCCACTTTATTTTTTATTTTTATCTTTTGAAATCTTGTTACTACATTAGCCGCCTTCAGTTTCTATTTGTTTGCCAAATCCCTCAAACTTTGTTTTACAATCTGCTCCAAAATATATATAATAATATTTCAACGAATATGCGATTTTAGAAAAATCCTTCACAAAACATCGATAATAGCCAACTAAACCAAGAAAACTATGAATCTCCTTTATTGTGGTAGGTCTGAGCCAATTCTACATTGCTTCCACCTTACTTGAATCAACACTTATTCCATTCTTAGACACAACATGACCTAAAAATGCCACACTATCCAGCTAAAACTGACATTTAGAGAATTTTACATATAATTGTTTATCTCTTAAGGTTTGCAAAACCAACCTCAATTGTCACTCATGTTCTTCTTTACTCTTGGAATAAACAAGGATATCATCAATGAACACAATCACAAATTGATCCAAGAATGATTTTTAAAAATGCGATTCATCAAATCCATGAAAGCTACTAGGGCATTAGTAAGCTCACTCATCAATGCGTGGCAAATGGTATTTATTCTTTACAATTACTTTATTCAACTGCATATAGTCTACACACAACTGCATGGATCTATCTTTCTTTTTTACAAATAATATTGGTGTTCCCCAAGGAGAAGAACTTGGGCGAATAAAACCCTTATCAAAAAGATCTCGAAGTTGCTCCCTTAACTCCTTAAGTTATGTTAGGGCCATACGATGAGGAAGTATGAATATATGATGTGTTAGGACCCAACTCTATAGATAACTCAATCTCCCTATCAGGTGGCAACCCAAGAAGCTCTTCAAGAAAAACATCTGGAAATTCACATGCTATTGGAATTTTTTTCAATTTCTCCTCAGCCACTTGTTATCCCTTACCAAGGCTAAGTACGCTTGACAGCCTTTTCTTATTAATTTGCTAGCTCTCAAGGCTGAAATTTGGTTATGTGGTACCCAACAATGTTCTCCTTGAAACGAAAAGACTGATTGTCCCGATATCTCAAATTTCACCACTTTGTTATGACAATCCAAAGTGGCGTGATGAAAAGCCAACCAATCCACACTAAAAATCACATCAAAATCTACCAAGTTAATAACTACTAAATCTACTGGAAACACCTTGCCCTAATAGCTATATCACAAGAACTATACACTGACTTAGCAAGCAAATTTTCTCCAACAGGTGTAGCCACAACTAAAGCTTCTTCTAGAAAAGATGAATATTTACCAAGTCGAGTAGCAAACCTCGATGATACAAAAGAATGTGTAGCTTCAGGATCAAACAAAACATGACCATCTTTGGAACAAATAGAAACTATACTTGTAACTACTACATTGGATGTCTGAACATCTTGACGAGTCAAAGCAAACACTCGAGTCTGGCCTCTTCTTGCTGGTATTTGACCTTTACCACCAAATCCTCTATCTCCCTACTGATATGTTCTTGAACCTCTAACATAAGAATTTTCACTTTGTCGCATAGATGCAGAATGAGCTTGAGAAGATGCCAAAGTTGTTGGTGTTGATGCATAACTAGATGATGGATGTGTCATGTCTACATGACAATCCCTCCATATGTGACCTACCTCGCCACATTGATAGCACACCTTACCATTACCATCTTTGGAACAATTTCTAAAGTAAAACCTACCACAAATAGAATATCGTGTAGCTGAAACACAAAAATATCTCTGAAGGAAAGTGGATTGTCATGCTGCTCCTGAATCTGATCTACGACTCTGCATTGTCCCAGAAGACTGCCTACTATGACCACCTCTTTGAGACACGAGTCTTCGTTGCCCCTATAACCAAATATAGATCCACCACCGCGATTTGGATAGTTATTGTAAGATCCTTCAACCCTTTGTTTCTTCCATGAATCTTGTCTATTACCTCATTTTTCCTTCTGTCGTTGCTCAATATGAAGTGTCAAACTCAAAACCTCAGCAAAAGTAGAACAATTCGACTCAACCACAAATTTAAATAAGTAATCCCTCAATCCTCTGATGAACCTCTTGACACACATTTCCTCAATGATATGGTAAGGAGTGTGTGTAGAGAGCTGTGTAAAACGAGCACTATACTCTAAAATAGTCATACCCTCCGTTTGCTCCAATCACTTAAACTCATGAGCTAATCAATCTCTAACACTCTCCAGAAAAAAACGAGCCATGAACAACTGAGAGAACTCTTTCCATGCTAACGGAGGTGACCCCACTTACTACCACATGACACTATATCAAATCAATCACATGTTACACCTATTAGCTGAAATGATGTCAATTTCACTGCTCTTACCTCTGAAAACCCAATGATCTATGTGACCGACACACAAGCTATACTCATAGCCTGATAAGCCTATTCACTAACTTAACAATCCAACGACTAAATAGTTCTCAAGAACCATTTAATATATATATTATCTCGAAATTTCGACGGAGTATCCTCTGTAACTTCAATGTTTCCAAATTTATAAAATTCTTGTTTAAACTTTCAATACAGTCATAATCCAAAGAGCATAATCTAAAAATTCAATACATCTCCCAAAAGAATTTCTAGACTCAAATAGCTACAAAATACATCACGACTCAATAGACTTTGCAACTCGATCAAAGAAGCCTACAAAAAAAAAATGATCGAGACTTGAATCTATGAACAGCTTGCTACTCAACTAACTATGAATCTAAAAAAAAATAAACAACTTGAAGGGGAAAGTCACAAAGACTTAGTGAGAAGACAACAACCACCACCAACTAGAAGGAAAACACAAAAAGGCACGAATAATTGTTTTACAATCTTGTGACAATTATGTTAAACAATATTACCTAAAATATCGATAATTTCAAATAAAATATACACATGATAAAATCATTAAACTTATAATTAAACTATTCAAGTAGATATATTTAAAATCCAATTCATAAAGAGGTGAAACGAAATGAAAAACTATAAAGATATCATCGAGAGTCAAACAAGTAAAAATATAAATTCTTGAGAACCAAGAGGCGGCTTCATTTTATTGATATCCCTTTCTTCCTAAGGGTGACATTTCCATTATGGGTGACTCCATCTAACGGATAGCCCTCTCATCTCAATTCTGCAACGCATCATCACACATCAATTATGGAGCTTACATCTCGTTGATAGCCCTCTCCTCCTACAAATGACATATCTCATAGGGGCGGCTCCATTTAATGGGTAACTCTCCCTAATCAAAACGGTGATCGTCGTCTACTCACAACTATAGAGAATCGACTACATTTGTTCTCCAACAACTCCCAAAGTAGCCGACATGACCTCAGCTGATAAATTTGAGTATCAAAAATATTCTCAACAGTTTAGAAAAATTATTCCAGAATTTAGTTAACTTTAGGAAACCATAAAAATCTTTTAAATCTACTTTAAACACAAAAACAAGATTTTTAACCAAAACTACATTTTTCTAGAGATTCATACTAGCTATACAGTTGTATATTTACCTCAAAGAGTTTCAATGAACACCTTTCAAAGAAAGGTTTCTCTTCTCCTTCCTTACTCACTAACCCTATCCCCAAAATTCTAACAAAGAGTACTTGTAGGAGTATGAGAAGTTATTTTTTTGGAGATGTTAAATTAATTATAAGAGTTGAGGGTTTAGGTGTGTCATTGGTGTTGTGGAGTGAGAAGAAGCAACGAGAAAAGAAGAAAAAAAAAACAATCGGGGGAAGGGATGGTGTTTGCCGAGAGAGAGAAAAAGAAGAAGGAGGGAGTGAGATAGAAAGAGAGTGAGAGTGGGTGAGGTTGGGGTTGGTTTCTTGTATTTATTTATTATTATTATTATTATTAATTAATTATTTTATTATTATTATTTTTTTTGAAATGGGGCGTTTCAAAAAGTAGTGCAAGAGAATGGAAAAATGTTTTGGCTAGATCATCATTTTACTAAATAAATGTGGTATTATTAATATTTATGTAAATCCTTTACAAAATTGAAGGCGAATGGATGCTGGTTGGATGAGTCAAACTCTTCTTAACATGCAAAGCATGATCGCATAACAGGGTCTTATGTGTCGAGCCTTGTAAAGTTGGCATAGTATGCTTCCTCAGAATAATCTATCCAACAACATGACTATGAGGTGTCAATAAAAATTTAACTTTATTACCTCAAAGAATAGAGTTCAAATCTTCACAGTTTTAAAATGACCATTAGAGCCACTTAAATAATAGTTTTTCCTTCCCACATTTAATAACATTTAAAACATTATTAAAAAATTCTATCCTGCATCATCTGCTATTGAGAATGCAATTCAACATTTTCATGACACAAGTTCACCAAAGCTTGTACACAACTAGATCATTGAACAAAAGCAAAAAGGACCTCCATAATTAATTCCATGTGACATTGGCACTAAAAAAATTGGTTGTATCAAAAACAACCATGAACGTTCCACGGGAGGCCAGCTCAGTGGTAAGAGTTTGACCTTATAACTCAAGGGCAAAAGTTTAAATATTTTTGTAGACAATTATAAAATGATCATCAGTGCCACCTTAAACAACATCCATGCAGAAAGGAAAATTTCATGTACTGGTTGGCAGCTCAATCCATATTGTTCATACTCCGGCTGTATTGTATGTAATATGTAACTGCTTTATGGGTTAATTACAATGTAACATATTCTCAATTAGTATGTCTGAGTTTAGTCATGACTCGTGAGTTTATATACTGATTATAAAGTTATTAGAAAAAAAATAGATTATTTGTACCTCTTGATATCTCACAATTGGGAGTATAGCGATTAGATCTTCAATTGTCTTCTCCTTTTATCTTCTGTTCCTTCTAGTTGCAACTTCATAACCAACAAATTCAAAATTTTAGTTGCTGAGATAAACTAATTTCACACTACTATGAACAGATAATTTATTTGAATTATTTTATTGAAATATGCAAATAGAAACTATAGAGAATTTGTGTCAGTAGCCCTTGTTTTGTAGAGAAGAGGATGATCACCTGAATTTCTCTCAAACTTGGATCAATTTTAGGACATTCAACTATGTCAACATGTTTCACCTTCGCAGACCGTAACTTCAAACCTTTGCAGATATCAACAAAACTTGGTAGCTTATGAAGTTCTATTGTTGATAAGTTTGCAAGTCCAATTTCTACATCATTGATATTGTTGTCACCATTGCCGCACCTAAAAACTTCTTCTAGTTGAGTGACCCCGGATATTTCAAGAGAGCTTAACTTTGGAAGCATTCTAATCATAGCAACAGAAAAAAGGGTTTTCATTTTTTTGCAATTTACAACCTTTATATCTTGTAGCTTTGGAAACCACACATCGGTATTAGACAGCTGCACAAACTCTTTATTTTCTGTAATGATTTGTTCTAATTCATGGCATCTGTAGATTTGAAAGGATATCAACTCTGGTAAGCTTCTATGTACATTAATTGAGAATATAGAACTCAAGTTTTTACAATTGCTCAGTGCTAAACGTTGAAGACAATGTAGACTCAAAATATGTCTTGGAGAAGGACCAACCCTTGATATGAGGTTCAACTCAGAAAAACCTCTTAAGGTCATTTTCTCTATCTTGACAACTTTCTGAAAAAAGGAATTTCGACAGGTAACTTGTCAAATAGTAGGATTTATAGTATTACAAAATATCAATGTTAAAATGGTTTAAACAACACAAATTAATAAAGCATGATATGCAGATTGAAAAGCAACATGGTCAAATTAATTTAAACAAATGTTGCACATCAAAAAGAGTATTATATACTTCTCTTTCTTTAGAGCCGGCCATTGTAGCAATCCATGACACACTCAATTTTGGACATCTCTCCACAATTAGTGCTGTCGAAGATGGCCACTTTTCACAATTGTTTTCAGGACATACACCAATTAGATTATCAAGATTTGTGAGTTTGAGAAGTTTCAAATAAGGATGCATGTTCTGGTTCGGGTATTGGCGAGATGAATGATGTTGGTGATCACATGCACCAAATACAAGTTTCAACATGGGAACCCGAATTATTTGTATCTCTTCTAGTGGTGCAAGTCCTTCAACACAACATATTGGTAATAATGACTCTAACTTCTTACAATAAGAAATGTGAAGTTTCTTCAATCTAGACATCACAAAATGTGAACTCTTTACAGGAGTCTGAACTATTTCATTGCCTGAATTAGAACCATGTTCTCTTCCAGTGGCAGTTATATGCTTCAATTCATCACAATGTGCTACTTCTAGCACTTCTAGTTGTTGTAAACTGTGAGCAACTGACATTGAGAAGAGCACTTCACCAGATGTACAGTTTGCTATTTTGAGGATTTTAAGATTTTGTAAGTTACATTCCCATGGAAATATGATGTGTAGCTTCATGCACTGTTGTATTTCAAGTTTTTCTAATTTCTCAAAGAAGCTTAGCACTTGTAGTGGGGGACCACGACACAATTCTTCTAAGTTTTCCAATTCCAACAATACTAATTCCACTAACTTGGGAACCAAACATTTTACCTCTGAATCAGAGGTTGTATTGAAGATGTATTCTATCTCTGGGCAACCCTCAAGGCAGAGACATGTAAAACAACTCAAACCTCCCATAACTCCAATCATGTCTGGCATGATATTTTTACATCCTCCATGAAGGTGTATCAAATGAACTGTTTCGGCTATTTGAAGAAGATTCTTTTTAGAAGCCTTCAAGTTGGAAATATTCAAATCCATGACTTCTAAATGTCTCGAGTTTTTTGAAAAATCTCTAGTGAGGTTAGTAGTATGTATTACAAACCTTTGCAGCATTGGGAGAGTAATAATATCCATAACACTCTGATAAAGGTACTCTTTAGGCATGCATTTGGAAGCGTATAACTCTTCCAATTGTGAACATTTACCTATTGCTGCATTATATTTGTCTTGAAGAAAACGACAACGTGACAAATCAAGAAGCTTCAATCTTTTGAGTTTTCCTTTTCTGTTAGGAAGTTCATTGAGAATACAACGTTGCAAGTCAAGAACCTCAAGTCCTGTTAAGCTTTCTATGAAATATATGTTATCTAACTTCAATCCATTCAAGCGCAGAGTTCGAAGATTCGTCAATGAATGGGTTGAAGAAGGCAATGATAATGATGGATGACCAGATCCATTATTGATTAGAGACAAAACCTTCAGCCCTTTTATTCCTTGAAAGGTTGCATGCGATAAATCAAAGGACTTCCACCTCCTAGAGTGTAGAAATATAATTTCAAGGTTTGGAGCACGCAATTGATGAAAGTTTTGATCTTGCTTGGGATACCATAAGGATAAAGCATAACAATCTCTTATAAAATCATCCCTTTCCAAGGTGTTAACTGGTTTGTCAACATTTACCACAATTTTGTGATTCTCTAGTCTCTTTGCAATCCATAAGGCTGTGTCACGAACTGTGTCATGCATCTTCACGTACTCTTTGCTTTCCCTAGCATACATCAACAAACATGATTCCAAAAGTCTATTTATCGTTGCTTCAATGTCATCTCTTGCTGAGTCTAGCGAAAATCTTCCTCCTAGTCCAAGTCCGACTGCATATCGGATCATATCTTCTATTGAGATTTTATAATCTTCTGGAAACATCGAACACATTAAGAAGATAAGCTTCTGTTTGTCTGATAAATAATCATAGCTTAATTTAAGACAACTTAAAGCAGCTCCCACTCCTTCCACGTGATCGTCAACGGCCTCTGAATGTGTCAACATGTGAAACGCCACCTTCCAATCAGCAATGGATTTTCCTTTTAAAGAAGATCCCACCGCTTTAATTGCTATAGGTAGTCCTTTACATTCAAGGCAAACTTTTTGTGGCACACCATCCAATGACTTGGATAAACTATCATCAATATGTGCATGTTTTTTAAACAATGTCCAAGACTCATCTTCGCATAAGAGTCCTAGATGAATCTTCTTTTGACAGTGCATCAAATCACATATATGTTGATTACGAGTGGTTATAAGGATCTTCCATGCACCTTTGTTATTATTGTCTAAGTGAATCCCTATGTCATTCAAATTAAACTCTCTCCACAAATCGTCTACTATTATGAGAATCCGCTTGTTTTCTTTCAAACTTAACCACAGACGTTGTGCTCTTCCCTCATCACTTTCTTCCTCCAATTTCAAATTTAAAACATCAGCTATTTTTCCTTGTATGTCTCTAATATTCGGAGTTTGAGACATTGTAATTAATATAGTCTTGTCGAAAAACTTCAATGCTTCAACCTTTTTACCCACTTCATTTACAAGAGTGGTTTTCCCAGTTCCACCCATTCCATACACTCCTATCATGTAGATGTCATCATCTTGAAGTGCCTTCAATATTTGATCGTTAGCCACTTTTGTTGATTCAAAATAAGTAAAATTCTCTGATGATTCGTATTGTATGCCAGGAAGAGGAGCACGGTGAGAAAACGGCTGAATATTTTTGCTTTTTCCTTTGAATTTTCCTATTGCCTCTATCTTCTTTACCATTTGCTTGCATAAACGATATCTTTTCCAAGTTGGACACGTTCCTTGAAAGCAACTAGTATTTTCTGTCATTCTTTGTTCTAAATCTTCCACTTCTTCAAGTAGCTTTTTCACATCATTTAGCCACTGTTCCACTGGTTTCTCAATTTCTTCAGTTCTATGCTTGGCTTGTTCAATAAGACCAAACAAGTTATCTCTTTCAAATACAAGATCCTTCTTTTCATTCTCAAGATCCCTAATAAATTTTTTAACGCAAAGAAGACATTTTCCTCCGCGTATTGTAGGTCCCACCAAATGTTCAACAACAGTAACCACAATTGAGATAGCAACATCCACCATTGAAACAATCAAAGGTAATCTGATAATAGAAAGAATCATGTGAAGAATTAGTCAAAATATGAATATAGTTGTTGGACAATAAAGTAAAGAAGCATCTTAGTGTTTGTCACACATGGAATCATAAAAATACAAATAAGCTTTTGCAATTAAGCAAAAATGTTGTATATCCCCTCCGAAATGATATATAAGCAAAAATGTAACTGAACAGTTGATGTATTTGATCTTATAACATCAACTTTTGTAATTGAAGCAACTCAAATTTCAGTCCCACTAACAGTAAACTTATTTTTAGGTGTGGCAAAAAGAGAATCTATAAAGCTAAAACCATCAATTTAAGTTAATCACATAAAATGGATTTTTTTTTTCTTTCAATTTTAGTCTTTATTAAAACAATTTTATTTTCTTCTTTACCAATTAAATAACTGAATTTGTTGAAATAATCACCCAATTTTGCAACTTCCTTTTTGACAAATTACAGTTTTCTAGTGTTGAAACATGGAAGAGGAGCATGAATAAGATTTTGCGGTTAGTGATAACTAAGTGTAGTTTATGGAAAAAGAAGAATGGCAAAGAAAGAGTAAAAGAGGGAAAAAATAATGAAAAACATAAAAGGAATGATACCTTGTTTCCTGCTCTGCTGGACTTGTGAAGAAGGAAGTAGTAAGTATACACTGTTGGCTTAGCTCGGCTGGGAATTACACTTCTCTTTGATTTGTCAAAGTCTACTCTTTTCTTGAATATAAAACATAAAGAAATCTCGTGTATTTCATTCAAATTTAGATTTTATATATCAAATTTACTTGATTTATTTTTTCTTATATTTAATGTTTCAGAGAGTATGGTTAAGTAGACTTAAAGTCATCGTATTGGTCAACCATATGCTTGTTTTCTGTTCCATTTATCTCATTTTAAATGTCAAATTTATAATATTTATTTGTCTCAAATTACATCTCTATTTATATTATCAATAGATAATTGACTTTTTTTTTTTCAAATACATCTCATTCTAAAGTCTTGCAAACATTAGAGTTCATTAAACACTTTTTTAAAAGAATCATTGTCTCTCTTTATGACATTATTATATCTTAACATCATTTAACTATTCTGCTAACTACTATTAATAATATGAATATTTTAATAAAAGATTCATCTTTATCACTAAAAGTAACACAACTTTTTTCCTAAAATCGGAACACAATTCAATTCAGATATTTATAATGAGAAAGACAGAGTAATTTATTATTGATTTATATGATTTTATTGTCTCCCACACCCACCCAACTTCTCTATGATTTTGGTGACACCATGAACACATTTTTTAATGGTCCAATCTGATGGCTCAGGAATTGACCAACTCTTTTAACGTTCTCACCAATCTTTTCTTTTTAATCTAAGCAGTTTTTTTATTTAAAATTAAATTCAAATTTTCAAAAAATTAATAAACATTAGAAATTATGTGATATATATAATTTATAAGTCTTTTTATAATTAATAATTTATAAGTCTCATTTTTTTATTTTATTTTTTATGAATTATATAAGGGGATGAAGTGGACAGTATAATAATTAATTAGATGTATAAATTGTAGGGGAGGAAGTGGACAGGAAAGTGCTAAAAAAATTAAAAAATTGTTGACTGATTTGAATTCATAGTAGTAATTACTTTTCTTTCTACGATAATATGCTATTTTAAAGGGAAAAAATTGAACTAAAACAAATATATAAAATAAGTGCAGCTCAAAAAAGGCATTAATTAAATTCGATTATGAAAATATATGCATCTAGAATGGAATAATTCTAGAACTCGGTAAAATCTTTTTTTATTGTATTAGTGTGAAAAATAACATCACTCTTCGAGATAAGTACTTCCTCCTTCTCATTTCAAATATCATTTGAGGTGTGTACAATTCTTTTAAAAATGATTAGTGGATTTGATTTCAATGATAAAATGTTTTATTTACTCAAATGTTTTATTTACTCAAATGTTTTTATTAATTGCAGTTAGCAGAAAAATTTGATGAGTTGAAATATAATAAATAAGAGTATTAGTGGAAAAAAAAATTAATGTTGTATTGGTATAGCAAAATGACAAATAATTTGAGACAAAAAGAAATGACAAATAATTTGAGACAAAAATAAATGACAAATGAAGCATTTAAAATGAGATCGAGGAAATAATTGTTTCCTTGTAAATTTGACTTGTCAAAATGGAATAACAATTTACAAATTTGTGACAAATCTAAAATATTTGGTTAAAACCTAATTTGTAGTCTTCATTTGTTCATCTCTAGCTCACATGTCTCTTGTGTCGAATCTTTTTTGTTGAGTTATATGAGACAAAAATAAAAAATATAATGTCATTCACGATACAATTATAACGTAAAAGAAACTATTGAAGTTTGATTTAGTTAAAAACATGGATAAGAGGTTTCACATTATCATGTAGACAAATGTGTTGTTATTATCGTTCCTTAATTACTATGGGAACTTTAATTTTCCAAAAATTGTGTAAATTCCAACAATTGTCCGGTTGATTTATTGCGCTAAAAAAATATGTATTGTAACAATGGATCTACTTTAAATGATGAAAATTAGGAATTATCAAGATCTTATGGTTTAAAAAAAGAAGAACAAATGATTGAAATGAGATCTTATGGTTTGTTGAATGGAACATCAATAATTGACATAGACATAAATTAAATAAATTAGATTTTGTGTATTAATGATATTGTAAATGAAAGATAACATAAAAATTATGTAACTAAATATTAAACATAAAATGAAACACACATTTCCAATAGCTAACAATCCCCTATCGAAGAAGACGAACATGAAGGAGAAAAATATATCAAAGTCAGTTACTCAAATGAATATAAATATAGTTGCATCTCATCAAACACCGCAAAAGCAATTTTTTCATACTCAAATTAGAGAGGAAGTTAGCGTAAAGAATGATTAATGTCTCGAGGTTATGGTATCATGTCTTCTTGAATTTTGGTTCAACCAAGAAAAAATTATAAATATTTGAACTTACATTAAAAATGATTACGAAATAAATTCACATTTAATAAATAATAAATAGATAAGAGAGAAATGTGAGTTTTTTTATTCAAATAACCTTTTTTCCAAAAAATATTACCAAACTACTCCCTTTTGAAATTTTAATATCAAACTACCCTCTTTTTTTTTTTTTTTAGTTACAAGTCACCATTTGGAATGACGACTTCCTTAAGGAAGCCCAAGTTCCAAATGGCGACTTCCTAAAAAATTTAAAAAAAAAATCAATTTTTTTTTCAATTTTTATTGAAATAACAAAAATAATATATATATATATATATATAATTCATAAAAATACATAAATGGAAATTTTAAATTACGATAAAATTTTAAATTACATATTTTATTTATAAAAAACATCACAATTTTTATAAAAATTACGATAAAATTAATGTCGAAGGTGACTTCCAGTACCACATTGCCGAGGTTTGATTACCTTGAGTCTAGTTGGATATTTGATTCAACAGAGTATATGCATTCCCAAAGCTTGGAATTTGAAAGTTTTGTTGACACATTTTATTCAGTAATTGGGTAGTGGACTCGGGTGTATTATGACGAGTGTTGAACGTGTTATACAACAATTCATCTTTGCTTGATGCAAATGATAGTCAACGATTGTTTACTTGATGTGGTTGTTGGCTGTCAAAGTTAAATTGTTCCCCTGGCGTGAACCCATAAGATTGATGTGGTGTGTGAGTAAAAGTATGAGGATGTAGTGTGTGGGTAAAAGTATGAGGAGGTGGTTGAGTGTAAGGAGGTGTTGATATATAATATTGATGTTGTTGTGTTGTGTTGGGCATTGATTTTTGAAAAAAATGTTGGCTAGATTGTGGTGGAGGTTAGGGTGGATTGACACGAGGATCAACCGATTGGTTTTCTATATAAATAAATCGTTTAGAATTTTTGCAGAACGAAACCATGTATTCATAATTTGGTTTAAATTCAACATTTAGAGGTTGGCCATGAAGAATATGATTATCTCGTTCATTCCACTCTTTGTTTTCATTTTCGTAGAATAATGCCCAACTATAGTCAACTTGTTTATGAAAATCTACCTTATGATACTTTCTCATGTTCCTCGGAGGATGTGGAATTTCTTGAGGTAGTCCAAATTGTAGTTTCACTCTATCAGTTTGATACATTTCTATTATATAGAAAAAATCAAATATGTAGATGCATTCCATAACCAATTGTCTTATGGATGATCGTATGTTAGACGTAGATATGGCCTCTAGAGAAACTGATATATAACAAGTTTGTTAGTAATATATGCATAAGAAAAATAAAATAATAGAAATAAAGTAATGTTTTAATATATTACATCGTTAACGGTCATGTGATCAATTTTTGATCGATATCTAGCGGTATGATAACGAGGTGTATCGCCAAATTTCATATCCTTTCCACTATATCTACAAAAATAAATTTAAATGTTAGTGAATTAATTAATAGTTGTATAAATATAATATTTAACTTTTTTGATATTTATCTTTTTGCAACGGAAAATGAGGTTCAAGACTACTTATTGGTGCAAGAAATGGCATATGGTACCATGCCCACGTTTGAAGTAGATGTGAACCACCGATCGACATAACACTGGGTTCAGATGCACGACACAATTCTCTATAAAGTGTTGCCAAACACGCTGAGCCCCAATTGTATTCTCCTATCTCTCGCAAATCTCTCAACAAGTGAAACCACATAATATGTACTCTGTTGTGGGATTTGTCAGGCATTAATATGATGCCAATCAATTCTAAAATGTATGCTCTACAATATATACTTATTTCTTTATTAGATGATTCTGGAGTTAACATTGAAAATGTTTCTCTTAGCCATTTTAATTTTATAAAATTCCTTTTTCTTTGAGATTCAAGTGACATGACTCCTAACAAATCTAAAAAACCATTTGCCCATGATACCATAGTTGATCCAGTTACAACTTTACCCCCAACACGTAAGCCAAGTAGCAGCACAACATCTTCTAATGTTATGGTACACTCATCCATTGGAAGATGAAACATGTGGGTTTCAGGTCTCCATCTTTCAACTAAAGCATTAATAAGTGAATTGTCTATTTTATAACTTTCTATTTGTGATACGTTACCAAACCCGACTTGATTCAACATTGGAATTATTAAGGAATTTGGTGCAATGTGTTTATGGCTAAGTGATCTTAACTTTTGAGATGAATCCTGTAATAAGCAAAGAATAAAAATATATTTGAAGAGATTAGAATGAGATGAATCCTACGTTTATAAAAATTATAATAAAACTATATTTTAGAATGAAACTTAGTATAAAATATATAAGAAAATATTAAAAATATAACATAAAGTATTGTATTGCTTACAAAATTTTGAATATGGTGTAGCGCTAATCTGTGATTAACATCATTCCATAACAATGCCATTTAGATTAAATATAAAGAGCAAAGAAGAAATATAAAGAGTGGAAGAGTGAAAATATAAAGAAAAGTGAAGTTGTGAAGAGTGGAAGAGTGAAGAAATATGATCATAAACTTGGTCTATTTATAAAAAAAGACAACACTTTAAATGACCAATAAAATACTATGCATGGCTTCACACATCAAGCACTTTAAAAATAAACACTTCTGGACGGAGAAGACTGAACATGATGGCAAAGATTAGACTGGACGGAGAAGACTGAATATGATCACATTTTTGCAACTTCCCAACGTGAGAATATATTCATATTCTGATTCCATCTAAATCGCCATTTGGAAAAGCGGTTTCTCAAAGCATTTTTCATGGTCGTCTTTTGGAATGGCGACTTGTAGTAGGTTGTCACAAGATCGCCTTTTGGAATGGCGACTTGCCAAAGGATGTGTCACGAGGTTGCCTTTGGGAAAGGCGACTTGTAAGGATGTCATGCATGCACATCTGTATGTTGGTAGTGTATCAAAAGTGTTGGCATGATTGCATGTATCACAATTGATTGTCTATAAGTATGATATATTATTTTCATGGCATTTCATCTCAATATCAATATCTCATTTTCATATCAATGGCACCAAAAAATATAGTTGTTCTGATTTATTACAATGGTGAAATATGTGAAAGACAATATATTGGTAAATATTTCAAAAGTGACGGAAAAAAAAGCTATTTGAGTTCATTTTGGATGTAACCTTACTTATTTGAAGAAAAAAATTGAATCAAAGTTAAAGTTAGAAAATAAGAAGGTGTCTAATATAATTTTTCGACACCCTGTCTCATTTGGACAAGGCCTAGTTCATTATGAATTGTTAAATGTTGAAGACGAAGAAGATGTTGAACTCATGTTTGATGTTCATAAACAGTGACCGCAACTTGGATCTATCGAGTTATATGTCATGTTTGAGAATGGTAATCCATTATATAATGTTGGTCAACCATCATCCTCAACCATACCTCACCCTCAATACCATTTTCTAACACAAAAAACTTATTCTTTTCAAAATTATGAATCTTACCCACCTAAACCATACCAACCCAAACCATACTTTGACCAGGCCGAAACATCTGAACCTGAACCATCTCAACCGGAATCGTATATTCTACTAGGTGATATGGCCGGTTTTGATCAACAAGAAATAAGTGAGGAGAGTGAAAAAGAAACATATTTTGACGAGAAGGAGGACGAGGACAAGGACGATGACAATGGATACGATCTAGAGCCAGAACCTCATATAAATTAAAACGGCATTCTATCCACCATTCCATATGTGTAATCTAAACTTGGATTATGCTTACCAATCCTCCGAATTTGATATGTCATCTAATGAACCACCTCCATTAGATGCATCTCTTGAGATTGGAATGAAGTTTAATAGCAAACTAGATTGCCAACTTGCAATTAAGCATTATCACATAAAACACTCCCTCAATTACCGTGTAGTGCAACCTGATCAATACAGATATGTAATTAAATGTGTGAATCCACAATGCTTGTTCAAATACAGGGCTTCGTTAAGCCAAAAAAATTAAGCAATGGGTGATTGGTCGTTTGAAGGGCCCCCACAATTGCGCAAATTCTTCAATGTCACAGGATCATACCAAGCTTGACTCTAACATCATATGCAAAAGCATAAAGTTGCTTTTGAAAGCTGATTCATCAATTAAAGTGAAGGTGATCATTGCACATATTCGAGAATGATACAAATACACAATCACCTATAGAAAGGCATGGATGGCAAAGAACAAAGCTATCGAAATGATTTATGGGAACTGGGAAAAGTCTTACAATGACATTCCAAGGTGGTTGTTGGCTATTATAAAAATTTCTTCCAAGAACTATTGTTGAAATGGAAGTATCACTTGCATATTTTGATAATACTCTATTACAGGGGTCAAAACTTTTCAAATGATTATTCTGGGCTTTTTCTCCGTGCATATCTGGGTTTAAATTTTGTAAACCATTTGTCTCAATGGATAGAACTTGGTTGTACGACAAGTAAAATGGGACTCTTTTGCTTGCTATTGCACAAGATGGAAACAAAAATACAATTCCCATTGCTTATGCACTTGTGGAACGTGAGACAGGGGGTGCTTGGAGCTTTTTTTGTGTAAAATCTAAGAAGGTATGTAACACCTCAATCCGACGTTTGTTTGATTTCAGATAGACACGAATTCATTAAAAGTGCTTATAATAATCCAAATAGTGGTTGGCATGATCCTCCGTCAACACATGTGTACTGCATCCGACACATTGCACAAAATTTCATGAGAGAGTTCAAGGACAGGGAACTTCAAAGAAAACTTGTTTGTATGGGTAATGATCTAATTCTTCTTATTATATTTTCCACTTATCACTTTATCATATTTGATAACTTTTACATCATTTTTAACAGGATATGCATTAAATGAGCCATCATTCAAATATTACCGCAATGAAATCAAGATGGAAAATACAGAGGCTTTAAGATGGATCAATAATATCCCCCCAGAACAATGGACTTTGGCTTATTCACAAGGTCGACCATGGGGACACATGACAACAAACATTTCCGAGTCAATCAACGCAATGCTCAAGGCTACACGCAATCTCCCAATCACTGCTTTGGTACAATCAACATACTATAGATTGGGAGTTTTATATGCAGAAAGGGGGCAACAACATCAAACATCATTAGCTTATGGTCGAGTATACACAGACAATTGCATGGACAAGAACAAATATGAAGTTGGTAAATCTAATACTCACCAAGTCATGCAATTCGACCGAAATCATTATTCTTTCATGGAAGTCACTATTATTAATGTTTGTTTATTGTTGAATTTTGTTGTTGTTGATGAAATGAAATGTAATAGAGAAAATAAAATTGTGTATTATATGAAAAATAGAAAGATAATAGATTATAGTTATGACAACTAAACAAATAAGCGAAATGACATAAATAGAGTTATGTGCCATAAAATATAATAAAACATCGACGAATGATTTAAGAGTCTATTTTATTATATTATAATTAATATCTAACACTAAAAAAAATTAATGAAAAGAAACCAGATCTTAGTTGGGGTTTGTTCATTTGTTTGCTAACCAATCTTTATGTAAAGTTGCCTAGGCTTGGCTTTATTAATGAAATCTGGTCTCACTGCCAAATAAAATAATGAAATAATAACCAAGTTATAAGCAACTTGTCATGAAAACCAGATTTAGATAACATAAATACAAAATAAGTTTTAAAGAACAAAAATATGTTACTGTAAACAATTCTCGCTAGAACTGATAATTTGTCAGCTTCCATTGTGATTTGAATTCCTAAACATGTCATTTCTAAAGGATGCATAAAATGTTTGTGTTCCAGAATGCTTCTTAACAGGTGAACCCAGAAAAATAATATAGCTCACGCAATTAGAGGACCGTTAAACATGCCACAAAGACAAAGGTAGCATTTGGCAAATGTGTATCACAACTTTGCGGCCTTCTCAATGTATGTTTGGCATCATAGTGAGATTGACAAAATCACAATTGTTTATTGTGATTTGTCAATTCCACGGTAAAATTAAGGGGGAATTACATTTACCTCTCTTGAGATCCCTTCAAATAATACTAACACTCTCTAGTTTTGATAAAGCACTCACATCCCCTATGTTAAAACAATAATAGGATCTACAACAAGAATTAACTAACAAAACAGAAAACTAACAATTGCAAAACTAGAAATTGAAACGGAGAATGTTCTTCATTTCTACAGAAAACAGAGAACTTTCTTGACCAGAACTAAAACATTGAAACGAAAAATGTTCTTCGTTTCTGCAGTTTTGAACACAGTTTTAAATCAATGTAAAACGAAAATTAAAGAACGATAAGCCAAAAATAACACCAAGATTTACGTGTTTAGCATCAATTACTTGAGACCTACGTCACATGCAAGATAGAAAGAAAATTCACTATGAAGATTTGATTTTACAAGATTAAGGTCTCATCAATTATAATCTCCTAGTATCTATCATTGTTGAGAATTCAACAATACTAGTTTTTCTTACAATCTCTTTTTGATCCTCTCCCATAATCTCTCTTCTCTGATTTCTATGAATCCTTTTGACAATTGCATTGACCTCTCTTACTTTTCTAGCAATGTAACACAATGCATTTACAGTTATTTATAGTGTTTAAAGGCACATTAGCTTAACTAACTATAACTACCTTTGTCATAACTAAATTGGTCAAATTCTGTTATAACCAACACTAAAGCATAACTAACTCTAGTTATATGATTTGAGACATATTTTAACAATTCTCCACCTTGACTCAATATCAGAATAATTCATTCATTGCCTTTGCTACCATGCCACAACTTTACTCTTTGTAGAAGCCAACTATGTCCAAGCAGTGATTGAACTTAGTTTGTAAAAGTGATTTGGTGAAGGCATCAACAAGATTCTCCTCAGTTGCAATCCTTTTGCACTTGAACTTGCTTTGAACCTTATCTTCAAATGTCCTTGAATGCCTTCATTTCTTTTGAACATCAATTTTGATCTAATTAACCTTTGACTCTTAGGACTGTCAACCAAAGACCAGGTTTGGTTCTTTTCTAATGACTGCATTTCTTCATTCATAGCTGTCATCCAAGCTTCCTTGTCTTTACTTGCTTCCTTGTAATTGTTTGGTTCAACTCTTTGAAAATCTTAAGCAACACTTAAAGCATAACAAATTAAATCTGCTTGACCATATATGATTGGAGGCTTGATAACCCTTCTTTCTCTATCCCTTACCAAGTTGTAATTGGTCAAATCTGGTTATGTTGCTACATTATCATCAAATGATGTATCAGTTATGTCTTCAGGTGACTCCACCTCAATCTAAACACTCTCAGTATTGTTGTTCGAAGTAGTGTCTTGTTGATGTTCTGCGTTTCTATAGATCTGAAACAGGGAAAGTTCTTTGTTTCTGCAGAACTGATATGAAGAATGTTCTTTGTCAATCATGGCCATTCTTGTTTCATAAAAAACTACATCTCTTGATATGATACACACTTAGGCATACCTTGGTCAATTCTACAAAACTTGTAACTTTTATTCCTTTAGGATATCCAATGAAAACACATATGATTGCTCTAGGATCCAATTTATCTTGCCTTGTGTGAACAAATGCTAAGGAGCCAAATACTTTCAGATTTGAGTAGTCAGCTGGGTTGCCATTCCACATCTCAATTGGTGTCTTATATCCAATAGATGATAAAGGGCATCTATTTGTCAGGTACACTAATGCAACTGCAACTTCTCCCCATAATGTTTTAAGCATACGTGCACTCAAGATCATACAGCTGACCCTTTCCAAGATTGCTCTATTCATCCTTTCAGCAATGCCATTTTGTTGAGGGGTGCCTTTAACTGTCCTATGACTTTGAATACCTAAGTCCATGCAATACTTATTAAACTGCTCTGAAAGTTACTCCAGACCATTGTGAGTTCTTAAACATTTCAGCTTAGATTCCTTTTGATTTCCAATTTGCATATGCCATTCTTTAAATTTCATAAAAGTGTCACTTTTATTTTTAATGACATAGACCCATACTTTCCTAGAATAATCATCATCGATGGTTAAAAAATAAGAACATCCATCATGAGTCTTTGTCCTTGAAGGACCCCACAAATCAGAATGAACATATTCAAAAGGTCTAGAGGTGTTGTGTTGGACAACACCAAAACTGGTCCTCTTAGACTTTCCTAGAATACAATGATCACAAAATTCCAATTTTTCAATTTTATCACCATTAAGCAAATTTTGTTTTGATAACTCAATTAAGAATTTTTCACTTACATGTCTTAACCTCATATGTCATATTCTATTAGATGAATGCAAACTAGAGCTAGCAACTGAAGCTTGTGCAATTATGATAGAACCATCTAAAATGTACAAACCATTTCTTTTAATGCCTTTAACAATAATATCATCTTTATTAATAATAGTCATGATACCATTCTTTATGTTTGTGGAATATCCTGATATGTCAAACATGCCAACATAAATTAAATTTCTTTTTAATTCAGGTATGTACCTTACATCCTTCAACAGTACCTCCTTGCCATTGAACATTTTGAATCCGATTGTTCCCTTACCTTGTACCTTACATGATTTTTTGTTGCCAAGCAAAACGACTCCACCATCACGAAGATCTATTGATTCAAAATAATCATTTCTTAGACACATGTGGAAAGTACATCCTGAGTCTAATACCCAGTTCTTTTCGCCTTCAAAATTTGGAAATCATCAAGGCCTTTGCAGATTCATAGCCAGCATTTATAGAATTTCAACAAGTGCAACATTTCCAGAATCTTGAGAGTTTCTTGATTATTTTCTTTTAGAGCAATATTTCTTTGAAATGTCCCTTCTTGTGGCAGTGGAACCATTTATACTTCCCTTCAGATTTGAATTGGACCTATGCTTATTTTCATTTGATCATTTCTTGTAAGTTCTTCCTCTGGTAATATTCAGACTTTCAACATGATTATCATTCTGGATCTTGTGTCTTTTATAGCTTTCCTTTGTCTGAATAGATGTATGCACTTCTTCAAGAGTAATTATTTGTTCTCTTCTAAACATGATAGCATCCTTGAAGTGTTCATATGAACTTGACAAGGCATTAAGAAGGATTAGAGCTTTGTCTTCATCATCTAACTTGACTTCTAAATTTTCTATTGCAGGAATAATTGATTCACCCTACAATTAAGAAGGATAAAAGCTTTGTCTTCATCATCTAAATTTTCTAAATTAAGAAGGATCAGAGCTTTGTCTTCATCATCTAAATTGGACCTATTGCATGAATAATTGATTCACCCTATAACACATTCACCAAACCATGTTGTACCAGAACAACATGCATCTTTATCTTCCATAGACCAAAGTCATTTGATCTATTGAACTTTTCAATATCAAACTTTGTGGTTCCGCCCATTGTTGCCCCATTTCCCACAAATGGCGCCAATTGTTAAAACAATAATGGGATCTGCAACAAGAATTAGCTAACAAAACAGAAAACTATCAATTGCAAAACCAGAAATTGAAATGGAGAATGTTCTTCGTTTATACAAAAAACAGATAACGTTCTTGACTAGAACTGAAACACTTAAACGATGAATGTTCTTCATTTCTATAGTTTTGAAAACAGTTTTAAATCAATGTAAAACGAAAATTAATGAACGATAAGGCAAGAATAACACCAAGATTTATGTGTTCAACCTCAATTACTTGAGACCTACGTCACAGGAACAATAATGGGATATGCAACAAGAATTAGCCAACTAAACAGAAAACTATCAATTGCAAAACAAGAAATTGAAATGGAGAATGTTCTTCGTTTCTACAAAAAACGGATAACGTTCTTGACTAGAACTGAAACACTTAAACGATTAATGATCTTCATTTCTATAGTTTTGAAAACAGTTTTAAATCAATGTAAAACGAAAATTAATGAACGATAAGGCAAGAATAACACCAAGATTTATGTGTTCAACCTCAATTACTTGAGACCTACGTCACAGGAAAGATAGCAAGGCAATTCACAATGAAGATTTGAATTTACAAGATTAAGTCCTCATCAATTGTAATCTCCTAGTATTTGTCAATATTGAGAATTCAACAATACTAGTTTTTCTTACAATCTCTTTTTTATCCCTCTCCCTTAATCTCTCTTCTCTGATTTCTATGAATCATTTTGACAATTGCATTGACCTCTCTTACTTTTCGAGCCATGCAACACAATGCATTTACAGTTATTTATAGTGTTTAAAGCCATATTAGCTTAACTAACTATAACTACTTTTGTCATAACTGAATTGACAAAATTCAGTTATGACTAACATTAAAGCATAACTAACTCTAGTTATATGATTTGAGGCATATTTTCAGACCCCATGCTCACTAAAAAAACTTTCTCAAACATTTTTTTGGCCACATTTACATCTATTCCTATCATTTTTTATATGACAAAATTTGAGTTTTCTTTTTAATTTGTAAAGATACAACCATACATCTAGTATTTGCAATTTTGAAAGGTATAATTATGTTCTTAAGGGCACAACCGAATATAGCAACAATGATATTTTCTTTTTATTCAATTTTTGAAAACTTAAAATTAGGGTTTGATTATGACGCATTGTGTTAAAGTGCACACAAAACTGTAAATTACTTGTAAATTTATTAATCCTTTCGATTCACAATTTTTTCGGAGAAATACATAACGTGTTTCCTTTCAAAGTCGTAATTTAAAACATTTGTCTTATTTAACATTTTTTTCTAAAAACATGAAAATGTTATTGTTAGAATTGGTCAATACATAATTCAAATAGGGAAAGTGAATTCTTTATTGAATAAAACAAAATGCGAGTTTACAACTCTGCAAAGACAAAATTGATAGGCGTGATACAAGAATACCCACTCTAAGAATTTGAGAGTTTTGCCTCTCCCTTCCCAATAAGCACTTGGTAATTTCCAACCTTTCATTTTCCTAGTTTCATAATTTTATTTTCCCCATAACTTCTCTAAAGGAGTTACTGCACTGACTTACAACCAAACAGACACAATAAAATGCTTACATAAAAAGATAACTATAATACAAATTCAATTTCCGCTTAAATTCTAATTCTTGACCCTCATCTTATAATATTTAGTTATAAGAGACCTAGCAATACTCCTTCCCAAAAGAGTCACCTTGTTCTCAAGGTGAAAATAAGGGAATTTCTCCATAATGGTCTCAATAGGTTCCCATGTTGCTTCAAAATTTGGTAGGTTATTCCACTTAATCAACACTTCTGTGTGGCAAAGGTTGAGGGGCAACTGAAGAAGAAATGACCTTCTTAAGTACAGACACATGAAACATTGAATGTATCTTACTCTCTAGTGGCAAAGCTAACTCAAATGCAATGGCTCCAATCTACTTTAAAATATGATATGGTCCAAAAAAATGAGGAGTTAATTTCTCATTTCTCTTCTTAGCCAAGGACCGAAATTAGGCTTCTCATTTCTCTTCTTAAAATCTGAAGCACTGAATGTATCTTATTCTCTGATAGAAGGGACTCCTTACGGGATTCGACCCTCAAAAATCCCAAATTCCTTCGTTTAGACCACTGTTTTAAATTTTTTGACTCTGATTATGAGTGTGAGTGCACTAATCAGAATATGAATAATAGAATCTTAAAACAACTTGTTGCACCTAATGTCACTTATATGCATTGTGTATCGAATATCCTAAAGTTGTTGTACCGTTTGAACTTAAATATGGTTTAATAACTTGCTTCCAAAGTTTAACGATCTTGCAGGTGAGGATCCCCATAAACACTTGAAGGAGTTCCATGTTATGTGTTCTACCATGAAGCCAAAGACTGGTTGTACTACCTTCAGCCAGATTTTGTTACAAGTTGGAATGATCTGAAGAAGTTGTTCCTAGAAAAATCATTCCCTACCTCTGGAGTTGCTTCAATCAGAAAAAGAAATATATGATATTAGGGAGATTGACAGAGAATCCTTGCACGAGTATTAGGAGGGATTCAAGAAGTTAGTGGTTATCTGCCCTCATCACTAGATTTTTGAACAATTGTTCATCCAATATTTTTATGAAGGCTCTCTACCTATGGATAGAAGCATCCTATATGCTACTAGTGGGGGAGCACTTCTCAATAAGACCCCAGAAGCGGCAAAAGCCATGATTGAGAACATGTCTATTAATTTTCAACAGTTTACAACCAGAAGCCATTCAACAATGTTGGCAAAGGGAGTGAATAAATATAAACTTCTTCCCACAAGAATCTAGAGAGCATACTGGATGAGCTTACGTCTTCAGTGAAAAAATTGGCAGTAGGTAAAGCCCAAATAGCAAAGGTATGTGGTATTTTCATTTTTGTAGAGCATTCTACAGATTCATGCCCTACATTGCAGGAAGACCCAATTATTGATGTTCCTCAAACATATGCATCAAACACATACAACCCTTAAGCCAACTATGATATTCATCTAACAGGTACAATCTTGGTTGGAGAAACCATCCCAACCTAATATTGGGGAATTCATCTGCATAACAGCAACCTTGGCAACAACAGAATAACGCGCAACAACAGAACATCACACCTTCATTGGAGGACCTTGTCAAACAGATGGTTGTCCAAAATCTCCAATTTCAACAAAGGACGAATTCGACCATTAGAATTTGGGGACAAAAATTGGACAGTTGGCCACGTCCATTAATCAGATGTAGACTCAGGGGTCAAGCCAAATACCTGTCCAATCAGTAGTAAGTATAAATGTTCCAAATGTTAGTGCAATTACCTTGAGGTATGGCAAGGCTGTTGAAATACCAAAGTTACTTGAACCTAGAATTGCTACTGTGAAAAATGACAAAGTTGTTGAGCACATTCTAGTACCCAAGCTTATTAATGTTAAGCAAGATATACCACTTCCTTAACCTCAAAGGGAAATGAAGACTGCAAAAATAGATGAGGCATATAGAGACAAGGAGATCTTGGATACATTTAGGAAGGTGGAAGTGAACATTCCCCTCCTTGAAGCAATTAAACAAATTCTAAGATATGCCAAATTTATAAAAGAGTTGTGCACACACAAGAGAATGTTAAAAGGTAATGAAAGGGTAAACATGGGGCCCAATGTTTCAGCCTTTAATCATCCTATGCCCCAAAAATGAAAAGATCCAGAGACTTTTTCCATTTCATGTACCATAGGCAATAATCAATTTGAAAATGACATGTTAGATTTAAGAGCTTCCATTAATGTTATGCCTACATTTGTTTTTAACTATCTTGTTATTGGACATTTACAGAGTACACGTGTTACCATTCAATTGGCGAATAGAACCAATGCTCGCCCTATTGGACTAGTAAAGGATGTGCTTGTTCAAGTCGAGTTAATGACTTGATATTTCCTACAGACTTTTACATTATGGACATGGAGGGAGATACCAAGTCCAACAGGACACCTACCATCTTAGGCAGAACATTCTTGAAAGCTACTAAAATAAAAATTGATGTTCATGTTGAAACTCTATCCATGGAATTTGACGACATCATTGTAAAATTTAACATCTTTGATGCTATGAAACACCCCATGGAAAAACATTCTATTTTTAAAATTGAATTGCTTGCTAATTTGGTTGCCTTGATATGTTTGCTACTGATTTTCCTTCACTTTCTATTTTTGATGACACTTATACTTGTGATTTTTGCAAAGATACTCAATTGTGCTTTGTGTGTGTGGAGATCGAAGCTGCTTTGCAGGTTGATTATTTTGTTAATATTTCAGCTGACATAATTGATTTTATAGACTTAGGTTCGTCCACTAGTGTTCTACTCTCTGTTGAGTAGCCATCGACTCTAGAGCTTAAACCACTTCCTGAAAATTTGAAATACGCATATTTAGAGGTTTGCGGAGAGTTACTTGTGATTATTTCAGCCAAACCTAAAGATGAGAAAACACATAAAGGCAATCAGATGGACCTTGGTTGATATTCCTCGTATTAGCCTGTCCATGTGTGTGCATAAGATACTACTGAAGGATTGGGTAAAATCAATTAGGAAGCCCCAAAGGCGACTTAACCACTTAATTCTGGATGTTGTAAAAAAAAAAGTGAACAAGAAATCTAGACTCATAGTGGTTAAAAATGGGAATAATGAACATATCATCACAAGAGTGCAAACCAACTAGAGGGTATGCATCAACTACAAGAGACTAAACCATGCAACCAAGAAGAATTATTTTCCTTTACCGTTCATTGATCAAATACTTGAACGATTGGTTGGACTCACTGATCATAGCATTTGGGCACATGTTTCTAGCCTTTTAGTTTTGTATTTTAAAAACTCTTTATAGCTTAGATTAATATTTTTAGCTTGTTTCTAAACTTTGGGTCGAATTTGAATTATAATTTTATTATTTACATTTTAATTTAATTATTTGTATTTTGACTCTTTCTCGCTCTGTAGTTCATAATGTGAGCTTTGGATTTCAGATTGGCGCATATGAGAAGGCGAAAGCTAAAAATCAGAGCTGCAACTTTTGTGTTGGAAGAAAAGACCAATTCTGAATGTTACTGGGCTTAAATTGCATCGTAATCTGGACTTTTGTAATAATTTTAATTAGCAGGTCACTTGTTTTCAAATCCTAAACCCTAAAACCCAATATCAAGTACTATATATTGGCAGTTTTGTTTCTTTTCTACGAACGAAAAAATTAGGATTCAGATTGCTAAAAGAAATAAATAGTTTTTATTTTAATTTCATGGAAGGCTAATTTTATAAGATTAATCCATGAGTTGAGAGTTTCATCAACACCTTGAGATTCAGGTTACACTGTCAATTTCGATTCATGATTTTATTCTTGTTTATTTGATTATATTGATATTTTGATTGTTTAAATTGAATTTCAATAGGATCGATTAAATTTATTTGACATAATTTGGTTTCGGTTTCTAATTTAATTGAATTATAATTTTGCGACGCTTGATCGTTAATTATAATATTTTGATGATTGTGATGCTTAATCTAATCAAAGATACCAAATTCACATAGGATTGATTACAGTTGTTTGATCAATTCTATAGTCAAATAAGAATAGAATCACGAATTAGAAATTAAACTCATTGATAGAATATGTGAGAGGTTTGAAACTCGAATAAATGGATTAATCGTTTTTCTTATCTGTTAAATAAAAAATCTAAAAAACCCCTTTTTAATTTCAACTTTCAATTCGGTTATTATTATTATTATTATTATTATTATTATTATTATTATTATATCAGAAGTCCTTGCAATTCGAGTTATTACCTCTATTTACATTTTATTAATTGTATTTGACCCGTGTGCGACAGCGGATCAAATTGTCGCCGTTGTATTTGATAACAATATTAACCGATATTAACCCTATTTTCGGACAACTGTCTCGGATTGCTTCGAAACTTCACCAGAAAATCAGAAAAAAAAATTCCAAAAATCCCAAATTCCTTTCTTTAGACCCTTCTTTCAACTTTTTGAATTTTTTGTATTCTGCAAAAATTCCAAAAAATTTTGCGTTGCCTTTATTTGATGTTTAGAAATTTTTTGTGGTATTTTTATATTTTTTGGATTTTATTTGATAGGATTTTTTATTTTTCACTTCAATTTTAGCAATAGGGACATTGTTAGAATTTTCAAAATTGTTATTTTGCATTGCATTGTTATGATGATGCATGACTAAGGCTAGTTATGTGAATCTTCATTCCTTTGAACCTGAAATAGATAGGAAATTTCATTTACGTTGTAGACTTAATAGAGCTGCTGGTGTTAACGAGTCAGAGTCAGATAGTGAAAGTGACAACTTGCTGCAAAATATGGTTGATGCGAATAATTGAACCTTAAGACAACTTGTTGCCCCTAATGTCAATTTATAATGCATTGTGTATCACATATCCTTAAGTTATTGTACCATTTGAACTTAAATCTGGTTTAATACACTTGTAGGTAAGGATCTCCACAAACACTTGAAGGAATTCCATGTTGTGTGTTCTTCCATGAAGCCTCAAGGAGTTACAGAAGACCACATTAAGCTGAGAGCCTTCCCATTTTCACTCCAAGATGTTGCAAAGAACTGGTTATACTACCTTCAACCAGGTTCTGTTACAAGTTGGAATGATCTAAAGATATTGTTTCTAGAGAAGTTTTTCCCTGCCTCACGAGCTGCTTCAATCATAAAAGAAATATGTGGCATCAAGCAGATTGACAGGGAATCATTACATGAGTATTGGGATAGATTCAAGAAATTAGTGTCAAGCTGTCATCTTCACCAGATTTCTGAACAATTGCTTATCCAGTATTTTTATGAAGGCTTGCTACTATGGATAGAAGTATTTTGGATGCTGCTATTGGGGGAACACTTGTCGATAAGACCCCAGAAGCTGCAAAGGATTTGATTGAGAGCATGTCCATTAATTCTCAACAGTTTACAACTAGAGGCAATTTAACAGTGTTGACAAGGGGTGTAAATGAAATTCAAGCTTCTTCCCACAAGAATTTAGAATGCAAACTGGATGAGCTTACATCTTTGGTAAAAAAAATTAGCAATAGGTAAAACCTAAGCAGTGGTCTGTGGTATTTGCACTTCTCTAGAGCATCATATAGATTCATGTCCTACATTGCAAGAAGATCCAATTGTTGATGCTCCTTAAGCATATGCAACTAATATATACAATCCTCAAGTCAACTGTGGTATGTCATCTAACAGGTACAATCCTGGTTGGAGAAACCATCCCAACCTGAGATGGGGGAATTTATCTACACAACAACAACCTAGGAAGCAGCAGCAGCAGCAAAATATTCCTCAACAACAAAACAATGCACCTTCATTAGAGGACCTCGTTAAGCAGATGACTGTCCAGAATCTCCAATTTCAACAAAGAACAAATTCCACCGTTCAAAATTTGGAAACAAAGATTGGTTAGCTAGCCACTTCAGTTAATCAATTGTTGACTCAGGGGTCTAACCAATTTCCTGCTCAATCAGTAGTAAATCCAAATGCTCCCAATGTCAGTGCAATTACATTGAGGTCTGAGAAAGCTGTTGAAATACCAAAGGTACATGAAACTGCAGTGAAAAATAACAAGGTTGCTAAAGACACTTTGATACCTGAAACTGTTGATGTTGAGCAAAATATACCACTTCCTTTTCCTCAAAGGACAGTGAAGACTAAGAAAATGGACGAGGAAGATAAGAACAAGGAGATCTTGGATACATTTAGGAAGGTGGAAGTGAACATTCCACTCCTTGAAGAAATTAAACAGATTCCAAGATATGCAAAATTTCTAAAAGATTTGTGCACACACAAGAGAAGGTTAAATGGTAATGAAAGAGTAAACATGGGACGAAATGTTTCAGCCCTCATTCAGTCCATGTCTCAGAAAATGCAAAGATCCATGAACTTTTTCCATTCCATGTACCATAGGAAATAGTCAATTTGAAAATGCTATGTTAGATTTAAGAGCTTCCATTAAAGTTATGCCTACATCTATTTTTAACTCTCTTGCTCTTGGACCTTTACAGAGTACAAGTGTTACCATTCAATTGGCGAACAAGAGCAATGCACACCCTGCTGGACGTGTGGAGGACGTACTTGTTCGAGTTAATGAATTAATATTTCATGTAGATATTTACATTCTGGACATGGAGGGAGATAATAAATCCAGTAGGGAGCCTATCATCTTAGGCAGACCATTCTTGAAAACTGCTATACCAAAAATTATTGTGCATGTTGGAAGTCTATCCATCGAATTTGGTGATAGCATTGTAAAATTTAACATCTTTGATGCTATGAAACACCCGATGGAAGAGCATTCTATTTTTCAAATTGAATTGTTTGTTGATTTGGTCGATGACACTTACCCCGATATGTTTGCTAATGATTTTTGTTCATTGTCTGGTTTTGATGATACTTATACTAGTGAATTTTGTACAAATACTCAATTGTGCTCTGTGTGTGCTGAGACCGAAGCTGCCTTGCAGGTTGATCATTGTGATAATATTGATATTTCTACTAACATAATTGATTTTGAAGACTTAGCTTCGGCCACTGGTGTTGTACCTTCCATTGAACAACCACCAACTATAGAGCTTAAACCACTTCCTAAAAATTTGAAATATGCATATTTAGAAGGAAGTAGCAAGTTACCTGTGATTATTTCAGGAAAACTTGAAGATGAACAGGAAGATAAGCTATTGGAGATTTTGAGAAAACATAGAAAGGTAATCAGATGGACCTTGGCTGATATTCCTGGTATTAGCCCATCCATGTGTATGCATAGGATACTACTGGAGGATGGATGTGTCAATTTCAATTCATGATTATATTCTTGTTTATTTGATTATATTGATATTTTGATTGCTTAAATTGAATTTCAATAGGATCGATTAAATTTATTTGACATAATTTGGTTTCGGTTTCTAATTTAATTGAATTATAATTTTGCGACGCTTGATCGTTAATTATAATATTTTGATGATTGTGATGCTTAATCTAATCAAAGATACCAAATTTACATATGATTGATTACAGTTGTTTGATCAATTCTATAGTCAAATAAGAATAGAATCACGAATTAGAAATTAAACTCATTGATAGAATATGTGAGAGGTTTGAAACTCAAATAAATGGACTAATCGTTTTTCTTATCTGTTAAATCAAAAATCTAAAAAACCCCTTTTTAATTTCAACTTTCAATTCGGTTATTATTATATCAGAAGTCCTTGTGAAATGATTCGAGTTATTACCTCTATTTACATTTTATTAATTGTATCAAACCCGTGTGCGACAGGGAATCACTCACAATGGTTAAACATGTGAATAATGAACTTATCATCAGTGGTTAAAAATGAGAATAATGAACTTATCATTACAAGAGTGCAAAACAGCTAGAGGGTATGCATCGACTGCAAGAAATAAGGAAAAATGAGAATAATGAACTTATCAACAAGTTTTCCTATAGGAGGATGCCTATCATGGCCTAAAATTGTGTTTGTCGAATTCAATTGAGTCACCACGAAAATTTATTTTAAAATAAGGAAAATATTGGGAAACCCATAAAAATAGTATAATAAAAAAATGGTATTTGAAACCAAAATTTTGAGTTCGGGGGTCGATTATGCGTAGGGAAGATATTAGCACCCTACGACATCCATTAAAATACGGTTATCTATAATTAATTGTGCAAAATTAATATTAACTTAAATATATTCATTTCTCCTTAATATTAAATAGAAATATCAATTGTTGTTTTGAATGTGATTTTGAAATAAATGTGTCTTTAAAAAAGAGAAAAAAATTATTAACGTGTCCGACAAGAATGAGATCTTACTCCTACATATCTCTCAGTGCGATGGAGAAATAAAAACTACATAGTGTGACACCCTAAACCCCTAAAATAATATATATAATAATTTATATTATATTTCTATAAAATTTGCAGTAGATAAATAGAAATATGTTTCCAAGAAAATAAAAACTTTTTTTTTTAACTTAGGATATCACGTTTCTCAAAAATCAAAAGGAACACTTTAAACTTATTTTCTCCATTAAAATAGTGTAATCTCAATAAGCTTGATTTAAGTATTATTACTTGATTTAATTTAAAAACTTACTAGTACTTCTAATATTTTCATACAAAAATTCGTTTCAAATTAAATAAGTAAAATACAATTTAAACCATTATTCCCAGTATCACCTATCAGAGTGTGGTTCCTCCCAAACTTGAACTTCAAGATTCATTAACCTGTAATAACTGCGATTTTGCAAACGCATGCCCAAGCCAGTCAAACACAAACAACGAAGGAGGTGAGTTTCAAAATCATGATGACAGTATAATATAAGTTCTAATATTTTCATACAAAAATTCGTTTCAAATTAAATAAGTAAAATACAATTTAAACCATTATTCCCAGTATCACCTATCAGAGTGTGGTTCCTCCCAAACTTGAACTTCAAGATTCATTAACCTGTAATAACTGCGATTTTGCAAACGCATGCCCAAGCCAGTCAAACACAAACAACGAAGGAGGTGAGTTTCAAAATCATGATGACAGTATAATATAAGTAAGAAGAACGCGAAAACAATCATAATAGAACCTTATCATTACACAAACATTCCATGAAGAAAATATCATATTAAAATGGAAAATCACTCAAGGAAAATCAATAAAGTTCACTATAACATCAAATCGTTTAAGATAAATTATCACCACACACGATACATATTAATCACAACAAAACAAGCACAATAAAATGCAATGTTATGCATGAGCTTAGACTCTACTTCACAATATGGTATTATTCTAACTCTGAAGTACTTGTTTAGGAGGCTTGATACTATGCCACCATCCCGGTGGACGGACAATTCAAATTGGCATTGTCCTCATAGATTCCCTCAACTCCACCCGAGACACATATACGTGACAGTCGAGGTAAACGTGTGTTGCATGGTAGCTCCCGACATTTGGAGTGCTACCTCCAAGTCACCTAGGAATTCCCCACCCGAATACCTCCAAGGTCTAACAATCTTGCCTTAAGGCTCAACA
>NC_021166.2:27319765-27330200 GCF_000331145.2 Cicer arietinum
TCATCATCACATAAACTCATCACAATTTATAGAATCACTATCATCAATCATACAACAACACATATATTCATCACAAATTTATCACATCACCATTATTAATCATACATTATCATCATTACATAAAATTATCACAACACATCTATTTTTATTATAACATCATTTAAAATCTAATAAAACATATGCATAAAATTAATTCAACAACCAATATCACAATAATATCAAACACCACACATTTAAAGAAATTAAATCAAATATCACAATAATATCAAATGCCACATATTTAACGAAATTAAATCAAATATCACAATAATATCAAATGCCCAACATTTAGCGAAATTAAATCAAATATCACAATAAAATTAAATACCACGCATTTAACGAATCAATCAACACCTTATAATTATTTCTATTCCAAATTTTAATCTCACAATTTCCATTTTGCACATTAATTAATTTATTACTCAAAGGGCTACTGCCGTACGTAGCGAGCCCCAGATGAATCGTTGAGAAATACGGTTTTCCCGTTCATCTCACAATATATTATACTCATGAATTCAAACGCTCTCTCACCCCTTTCCTTATTTCGATGCTTTCACACATGAATATGATTCCACAAGAAAACAGCCTTTGTTTTTTGACTCTTTGTCCTTCAATCGATCATAAATAAGAAAACAAATCAGTGGATAAAATAGCCATTTTTCACACGATCGTTTTGGCATTGGTTTCACTCAAATCGGACTTACGGTGAAGAAGAACGGTTCAAACTAAGGAATTTTATAAACGGAGAAGTCGGATATTTTAGAGAGAAATTTGGATGGTTAAAAATCTGAGGAAGTATGTTTATTTGACTATCTAAATGAATAAAACGACATACTGAAATTTGAACGAGAACGGAGAAACTTTTTTAGAACAATTATCAATCGTCGGTGTCAAACTATATGCTGTGGTTGTGTTTCTCTTTGGTTTTACGGCCGCCGTCCCTTCCTTTTTTTTTTGTTTTATTTTATTAACAATTAGGGTTCACAAATGGGTCAAACCTATTGGTCTCCTTTTAGGTTTTACTAGTTTTACTTTATTTTATTTTTTAAAACACAATTTCATTAATAAAATATTATTAATATTTCAAAACTAATAATTGAAACTCTCACATTCAAAATAATCTCTACAATTATACTTATTTCTCAAAATACTCACATTATAATAATACCAACATATTAGAAAATAGTCAAAATTATAAAATAAATATAAAAATATATATAAAATCACAATGTCATAACAAGGATATAAAAATAATCGAAATCAAACACAATATCAATTATATCTCAAGATAATTATTTATATAAAAAATAACTAAAAATAGAAAATAGTTATAAATTATTGAAATATAACTGCGTGCATACTTAACATCAGTCAAGCGCAAAGTATTACATTAATTGGGTACACGTGTATATACGTAAAATTGCATAAAATAATTTTCTTTAAAATATATGTATTACACTAAAATACTATTATTTTTTAAAAAATATATCAAATAATAAAATAAAATATTTATTAGTTATATCGCTCATGAAATCTAATATTTATAAAACTAGCACATCATAGAAATCACCTATATAACAAAAATTTGTCAGAAAATTTATCATCATATATTCTAAAATAGTTTTAATATTAAATTAATTATTTAAAATCGTACTTAACTAATAAAATATTTTATTATAAAATTTAGGGTGTTGCACATAGTTCTTGAGAATAAATGTGATTTTTATTAAATGTGTCTTATTGTTGATAAAATGAAGAAAAAATAATTGTTCCTAAGAAAAAGTTTGCTTGATTTTAATAATTATTTTGAAATGCGAGTTTTAGGACATCAAGTTGTACAACCCGTGTCTCAAAAACTCAAGGAGTAAAAAACATGTCACATCTATTTTAATCATTTTAATAATATTTTATTGTTTTCTATTTAATATGAGTTTTACGACTTGTGTTTTATTGTTTTCTTATTTAATCCTTTTACAAGTTGTACGACTTGTGTTATAACTGCTCCAAGCTATTTTTCGTATATTTATTAATTTAATTATGAAGATGAGTTTTAAAACTACCAAGTTATCACAACTTGCGTCTTAACAAATCAACTGTTACCAAAATGTCACATCTAATTAACCCTTCAATATTTTATTATAATTTTATCTTTATTTTCTTTTTAAAAATTCAAAATTATTATTAAATATGAAATAAGTTTAAATGATTCTATGAGATGAAATCAATAATAAACACACAAACAAAATAAGAGCAAAAGAGATATATGAACTTGTAACTTGATATGTTAAATAAACGGAAACACTTTTTAATAATGGAACCAAAAATATTGTTTACAAGTGTAAGCTTCTTTCAAAATATTTTTTAATTAAATAAGTGATGAAAACAAAATTCATTTTAATATTAAATAGCACAAACCAAAGAAAAAAAAATTGGTTAACACTACTCACCAATGTAATAATGATATTTATTGCTATTTAATTACTTCCATAATTATTTATTTTAAATAAAATTAATTATATTACATGATCATAATTATTTAGATTAAATGATTATTATTTATGTTAAGTGGGATAAAATATTAACATAGTAGCATCATATAAACACATGTTGATTACTAGTTAACGTGATAAACATAATAGCAGTGGAGTATCAGAAGAAAAGTATGGATGGCAGGCTACAGTCACATCCTTATACAAAACTAACAAAATAATAATAGGGATAACAGCCAGTAGTGATAGCATGCAGTAACATCTTTACAAAATAATTAAAATAAAAACAAAGAAATAAAGTCTTAACTAAAACATAAAAATAAACAAAGAAATAAAGTCTTAACTAAAACAAGTTTTACAAAAATCAGATAAACAAATAAAAAGGATCTCAACCAAACCACCAATCACAAACAAAACAAAGTTTTCATCTTCCAACAAATCAAACTCTAGTTCAAAATCTTAGTTTCTAATAGAATGATGCATACATTTTCCATTAATATAAAGTTTGAAAAGCAAAGCAAACATGAAGAGAGGAAAAAAAGTACTTCTAGATACCAGCCACGGTAAAGATAGAGCTGACGGTGTGGTGTGCAGCTAAATTGGAAGATCGTAACGGTTGTCTTATCTATTTTATCTTTTAAGTTATTTTTTGTTGATTGTGTTGTTGAAATGAGTTTGAGTTTGTTATTGGTTACGAGACGATTTGAGGAATGAGGATGGTAGATTTTTAAATTTTTTTGGTCTTCTCTGCTTTGTTTTTTTTACAACACTTCCTCTCTTTTTCTTTGTTGATTTCAGAAACAAACAACAAAAACTCTCTTTTGTAATTCCTGATTTTTTGGGAAAAAAAATGAAAAAGAGTGGATGAGATAAATTGATAAACTCTCTTTTGCCTCAATTTATAGACTACAAGTTTGAATCTTTGTGTCTATGAGATAAATTGATGTATTTTTATTTTGTTTTCGCAGAAATTATGGAAATAGAAAAGAGTGGATGATCTTTTTTATTGTGTGTAATCTGAATGAAGATCATATCTTTATAAGTGAAAGAGTAAAAAATAAATAACATAAAAAGAAAAGAAATGAGGCTAGTGGATGATCTTTTTTATTGTGTGTAATTTGAATGAAGATCATATCTTTATACTTGAAAGAGTAAAGAATAAGCAACATGAAAAGAAAAGAAATGAGGCTTTACCTCTATAGATAAGTAAGAAGAAGAAATATTTTGTTTGTTTTATTTTATTTTATTTTTGGTGTAATGTAATGGGAACACTTATGAACTCAAAATAGACTAGATTCAAAATGACAATCTTTCTTACTTAAGTGGTAATAAGAGCAAAATGCTTATTAAACCTATTTTTAAAATTATTTTTAATTTGTCGGACAAATTGATGTACTACAATGCCTTTTGGCCTTTGCAATATCTTTGCTGATTTAATAGAAAATTGTATAGAAGTTTTCATGGATGATTTTACTGTGCACGGTTCCTCATTTGAGGAATGCTTGAATAGTTTAGATAGAGTTTTGCATAGATGCATTGAAACTAACCTTGTGTTGAATTATGAAAAACATCATTTTATGGTTGAACATGGCATAGTTTTGGGGCACGTTGTCTCTAAAAAGGGGATGAAAGTGGATACTTCCAAGATTGATGTGATTTCTAACTTGCCTTACCCATCTTGCATCTACGAGATTCGTTCTTTCCTTGGACATGTAGGTTTTTAGAGGCGTTATATCAAATATTTCAGCAAGATAACTATTTTGTTGTCAAATTTGTTGCAAAAAGATGTCAGTTTCACTTTTGATGACAAATGCAAGATGACGTTTGAATGCTTAAAAAAAGCACTAAAATCTACTCCCATCATTCAGCCACCAAATTGGACCCCGTTTTGAAATTATGTGTGATGCATCCAATTTTGCAATGGTAGCAGTCCTTGCGCAAAGGGTCGACAGGGTTGTCCATGTTATTTATTATGCTTCTATGACTTTAGTTTCTGCATAGGTTAATTATACTACCACTTAAAAGGAACGTTTTAGCCTTTTTTTTTCTCTAGATAGGTTTAGAGCATATTTGATAGGTTCCAAGGTAGTTGTTTTTACTGACCATGCAACTCTAAAGTTCTTGTTGAAGAAACCAGAAGAAAAAAAAAACCAATATTGATTTGATGGACGTTGTTGCTCCAAGAATTTGATTTGGAGATTAAAGATAAAAATGAAGCTGAGAATATGGTGGCAGATCACTTGAGCATAATAAAAATGGATGAGGACCCCACCCCCATTCAAGAAGACTTCCCTAATGAGCGTTCTAGTTGTGTGAGGTAACTCTTTGGTTTGTTGATTTAGTTAATTATCTAGTTGTTGGAGTTCTTCCTACAGATGCATCTAGAGCACAAATATACAATCTCAAAAGTGATGCCAAATACTATATGTGGGATGATCTATATTTATGGAAATTCTATAGTGACCAAGTGATTAGGCGGTGTGTCCCCCACCATGAGGCTCAATCCATTCTTCATATATGTCATGCCTCTTAGGTAAACGGACATTTTGGTCCTCAACGGACAACAAGAAAAGTCTTAGACTCGAGTTTCTTTTGGCCCACTTTATTTAAGGATGCTTTTGAGACTTACTAAACATGTGAACAATGCCAAATAACAAGAACAACAATCACTCGTAGGAGTGAGATGCCTCAACAACCTATTTATGGGAACAATGCCAAAAACAACCACTTTTGGTTTTGTCTACATTCTACTTGTTGTTGATTATGTTAAAAAGTGGATGGAGGACATACCCACTAGGGCTATTGATTCTAAAGTTGTTGCAAGTTTTGTTAGGTCAAATATTTTTTACAGGTTTAGCGTACCTCGAGCCATCATAGGTGATCAAAGCAATAATTTTTGCAATTGCACCATGGATATTGTGCATAGAGTTTCTACATTTTATTATCGCCATAATAATGGGCAAGCTGAAATCTCAAATAGGAAAATTAAACAAATTTTTGAAAAGATGGTGCAACCAAACAGGAAGGACTGGAGTCGGTGGCTAGAAGAAACTCTTTGGGCTCATAAAACAATTTACAAAACACCAATAGGGATGGCTCCTTATCGACTTGTGTTTGGTAAGGCAAGCCACCTCCTAGTGTTAATAGAGCACCATGCTTATTGGACGGTCAAGAGCTGTAACCTTGAGATGGAGAAAACAGGTTTGGTGAGAAAGCTTCAATTGCAACAACTTGAAGAGCTTAGGCTAGAAGTCTATGAGAACTCCTGGTTCTGTAAGGAGAATACTAAGCACTTTCATGATAAGATGATTTCTAGGAAGGAATTCTCCATTGGCCAAATATTTTTATTGGTCAACTCTCGTCTGAAAATTATGGTTGGGAAACTTCGATCCAAGTGGATTGACCTTTTTATTGTTACTAACATTTTTCTTCATGACGCAGTTGAAATAAAAAGTGAAAACACCAACAAAGTGTTTAAAGTGAATGAACAATGCCTGAAGCTATTCCTTGAGAGGTATGTGCTTCAAAATGCTACTATAGAAGAACTCTCCCTGAAAAAGTCTACCTACACTGCAGTTTGAACATGAAATTCCCTTTCTTTACTCTTATTTTATACTTGATACTTTCATTGAGTATAATGTGTAATTTAAGTGTGGGGTATCATTTAGGATTTTATTTATTGTAGGATTTTATTTTATTCAAAAAAACAAAAACAAAAAAGGGATTTTATTTGTTATAGGATTTTGTTTAATTCAATAAAACAAAACAAAAAATGTGCGCCGCATTGCATTCATGCTTTTTCATCAGATTTTGGGTTGCAAATGTTGTGAGTTATTTTGGGTTTGTGGCGTGATTGGATAGTGGATCTCTGCATTCTTAGTACAATAAGTTGAATTAGACCGCTAAATTGTGTATCATCTGTGATAGGTCATTTATCTTTGTGAGATTTTGAGCCTTAATTTGGATTGAATACATTTTTCCATTTTCTTTTTTCTTGTTTGTGATCCCACTCTTGATTGCTAGTTACTCTAGAACGTGAGTTGACTCTTGTCCGCATGCATATATTGAAATGATCTACGCATTTGTTTCTTGTTATGCTACTGGCCAAATAAGTGTACCCTACAATTATCCATTTGTTTCAGCCCCTTTGAGTCTATTTATCCCACTATTTGTTATATAACTCATTACAAGACTAAAAGTGACAAACAATGAATTGACTCAACCTTGTGGGATAAATAAGTCATTCTTTAAATAATTGTGGGGGTGTTCAACATGTTTGTTTGGTTAAATTTGAGGATTATTTTATTAAAAAAAACAAAAAAAAATTAATATATATATATAAATATCGACAACAACAAAAGATAAGAAAAGAAAAAAAAAAGAAAAATAATTGATGAATAAATGAGGAAAATGATTGTGTTGTGAACAAAGAGAGTGTGAGAATAAAAGTCAATGATATTTTGTTTCTCTCCTACTAATTACTTTTTTTTATCCTATTTGGTTTTTAGCCTTAGTCTCCTTATGATTATGTCACCCTTATCTTGGCCCCGTTACAACCTTAATAAATACATTTTGATCATTATATGCATGTGTTTCAAGAATCACTACGCGAAAAAACGCATTTTAAGCGCTTTTTTTTAAGCCATTTACAGCGCTTTTTCAAAAAAAAAAAAAGCGTTGTAGTATCTAGTGTTGTAATAAGATACAATAGCGCTTTTTAAAATAAAAAAGCTCTATAAAATAGGTAGATATATTGTGCGCTTGTTATACTCGTTTTACAGCGCTTTATGGAAAAAGCGCTGAAAATGGTTTATTCAATATAGCATTATTATGCACCTATTACAACGCTTTTTTGAGAAAGCGCTGTAAAAGGTGCAAACAATAGATGCATTGTTATACACCTATTACAGCGCTTTTTAGAAAAAGCGCTGTAAAAGGTATATTCAATAGATGCATTATTATGCACCTATTACAACGTTTTTTTGAGAAAGCGCTGTAAAAGGTGCAAACAATAGATACATTATTATGCACCTATTACATCGCTTTTTTGAATAAGCGCTGTAAAAGGTGCATTCAATAGATGCATTATTATGCACCTATTACAACGCTTTTTTGAAAAAGCGTTGTAAAAGGTTCATTCTTATTTTAGTTTTATTAAAAAACATTGTGAATGGAATTTTTAAAAAGCGCTTTTTGGTTTTTTATGACATTTTTATAGAAAGCGTTGTCTTTTAAATTTTTTTTTCCAAAATCATCTTCATCCAGAATCAGTTCGCACAATTATTTCATAATCAGTACACAACAAAACATATTCATATACATATTCACAACAACACAAAATTATATACATATTCATATAACTACATATTCACAACTTTTCAAATGTGTCATATTCATATACATATAACTATCAGAACTACACATAACAGAACTACCATATATTCATATAACTATCCCTTGCAGCATGCCATTTCCCAGCAAATCATTTCAATCACATACTGACCTCAGTCTTCCTTTATTTGAATTAGATCTCTTTCAGAGTATGTTGGACTGGAATTGTCAAAGTATTGTGCGATATAAAAGTTAAACATAAATAAGTTAGAATCAAATCTATACATAGTTTATATATGAAAATCAAATAATAAAAATACCGTACCGTTTTTGAGATTATAGTTTGATTCATATCAACAATCTCTTTCATGAATCGCAATATATAGTACCCACAGTCGATGTTGTTAGTTTGACGAGGGCACTATAAAATAAAACATATAAGTCAATAAATATTTGTGCATTGATTGTAAATGCAATTTTAAAGGCATATATTTCAAACCTTTATTGGAATCCATGTGATGTTATTTGACTTTTGCTTCGACACTATAGCACCTCTTTGAGCTCGAAAAACTTGTAAAGCACTATCGAATAAATAAATGTGATTATTATAGCATTAACAAACACATTATTTTTATATATATATATATATATGTAAGAAATAAAAGAATATTACTTACGTGTCGAACATAGTCTTTATATCGGAGTGATTGTTGTAATTGTCGTTTAAGGAATATAAATAGTATATAACTTCAGAGGTCGCATTGATTGCAAATAGCACCCAATGTCCCCTACAACAACAAAAATTTGGTTGGCAATTTTGTTTACACAACTAATTAATTAAGATCTCATAAATTAAAAAAGATATAAATAAAGAATATATAATTATGTACCATGAATTATATGGTACAAGGAACAACTTATCATTCTCTTTATGTCCTAATAGGATATATACAACGTATTTCTTTACATTCACATACAAAAATGAAACACCAACTTCTCATACAAAAACCTTCAATAAAAATTTCAAATTAGATTAATTACCAATAAATTAAATTAATTACCAATAAATGCAATTAAAAGTAATTTTTACCTAATGTATAAGTTGATGACTATAGCACTCAGCTCCTTATCGTTGAGAAGTTCGTATATGTGCTCTTTTTCAAGTAGTTCTTCATACTCATCTCCGAATATAGCTTTATCCATGCTTATGATGCGTGAATCGTTGTTGCTGCCACAATTCGTTTTTACCTTTATGTCAAGACACGACCCATATCGAGTAAGGCATGGCTGACTTATTTTAGGAGCAGGAGCAGCAACTGATTTTCCCCGATCCAGTTTTTGAGCAGCAACTTTGGCAGCTTTATTACCCTCCAGCTTTTGAAGTTTTCCAGCTTTATTACCCTCCAATTGTTGAAGTTTTCCGACTTTATTTTTACCACGAACATCCAGTTGTGTTGCGGCAACTGGTTTATTCTGGCAGCTGGTTTGCTATGCGGGTGGTTTATTGGATTGAATCTGAAAAAATGAGGTCAATTAGTTTTTTAGTTTATTGAATCTGAAAAAATGACAAACCTTACGGAATAAATATGACAAACCTTTTCCGGCTATGTGACTGACTCGTTTCTAGGAATCTTCTTATCATTCCCTTTAGACTTTGTCTGAATCTAAATAAATGTGAAATTAAAGTTAATAGCGGAAAAAAATCAGCAATTAAAATAAAATCAATCATAATCATATATCGTGCAATTAAATATACATATCAATTAAACATACATTTCAATTAATTAAACATACCTGATCTAGGGCAAAAAGATGTGTGGGCCATGCCACCTAACTACCAATTGCTTCGCCCAAATAATTCATATGCATTATATATATATATATATATATATATATATCAATGCTAAATTACATTATCAGATCATATTGGGATGATCAGTTAAAGTTCAAGAAAAATTATGAGTACTCAAACAAAGCTTTTTCAAGTTCAATATAAGCAGAAAATCAGTTATGGCAGGTCAAACACTTAAATTACAATTACTTAGTATAAAATGTACACTAAGATCAAGCTAAATATAAGCAGAAAATAAGTATAAGTAGAAAATCAAATACAGTTCAAGCTAAATACTAAAATGCTCAATTCTGACAGATCAAACAATTAAATTATATGAACTTAGTTCAGATTACATGGCTTATATAAAACAATTAAACACATTAAGATGCCCTTCTTCTTTTTATGGTGGGATTCACATTTGTTTGTCCATTAACGATACGAAACGATGGATTAGCATATATCGTGCAATTAAATATACATATCAATTAAACATACATTTCAATTAATTAAACATACCTGATCTAGGGCAAAAAGATGTGTGGGCCATGCCACCTAACTACCAATTGCTTCGCCCAAATAATTCATATGCATCATTGTCCGGTATAGGCAACAGTGCATTTGGTTCCAAAGCAATAACTAGTGATGCATTGACATGGCCCGCAAGGATCGGTATGTTGTGCAATATTTGGATTTGTTTTTTCTTCCAAATAATTAGTTAAATACCTATATATATATATATATA
>NC_021166.2:27330236-27331816 GCF_000331145.2 Cicer arietinum
AAATAAAAGGCTCGTCTTTGTATCCCACCCTATTAAAATCGACAAGCAAGAACCCTGACTCGTCAATCCGAACGCCATTATTATTATCGACCCACTTGCAACCAAATATGGGAACACGAAACATTTTCTAGTCTAACTCCTATATGTGCTCGGTAACCCCAAAATATGATAGATTTGCATATATTGGGTTTTTGTCTTTTGCACTTGAGACATGCATCGCTTCAGCTACGAGAGTGACTCCGCTATTTTGCATAGTGGTTTGATCATCTTGTTCTTTGGTATAAAATGTGTAGCCGTTAATTACATAACCGGTGTACGAAAAGACATGTAAACTCGGACCATTTGCTAGCCACCTCAATCTCTGTGACATTGATCCGAGGTCTATATCAAACTTTGACTTTATGTGATTATTTAACCATGTTATAAAACTTTGATTGTGCTCTCGAGTTATCCAATTTTGATTTCTATTCATGTTCAAACTAGATAACTGATCCATGTGTATTGTAACATATGGTTGAACCTCATCATCATTGTGCAGAACATACAATTGTGCCTGCTCCCATTATGTCCTTGATATAGTCATTAGTCTCTTTCCAATTATCCTTTTTCCTGATATTCTTCCTGAATGATGAGACATGAGAATCCCTATGGATTCAACATTGGACAGATATTCAGTACAAAATTCAGCAGCTTCTTCAACAATCTACCGTTCAGCAATACAACCTTATGGTCGACTTCTACTTTTTGCGTACCCTTTTAATATTTTCATATATCGTTCTATCAGATACATCCATCTCATATAAGCTGGCCCACAAAGTTGTGTCTCATTAACAAGATGAACAGTAAGGTGGACCATTATATCAAAAAACAAGGGTGGGAAATACATTTCAAGCTCACACAAAGTAACAATAATTTCCCTCTGCAATGTCGGTAATTTCTGAGGATCGATCACTTTACTAGAAATTTCCATGAAGAAGAAACATAATCTAGTTATGGCTCGTCGAACTTTTTCAGGTGAAACGGAACGTATACCTATTGGTAGCAAATGCTCCATTAGAATATGACAATCGTGGGTCTTCAAACCTTTTAACTTGAGGTCTTTCATACAAACTAAATTTTTAATGTTTGAAGAGTATTGTAAGACCCATAATTTTAAAGTACCCTTTATGTATTTTTGGTGTATTTTGGATTTTGGCTCGGAGGCTTTTAAGCCAAAGTTAATAATATTTTGGAGTTTTATAATCAAAAAGATATTTTGAGGCCAATTAAAATTTCTCGTCGATAAATAAATTGAAATTAACTGCGGTGAATCCTTTGCGGAGAATTTAATGCGTTACGGGTGAAATGGTAATTTAACAAATATCTAGATTTGAGATATTTGTTAAGTTATATTTATTATATATATACATGTGTGTTTGTTTGGAGGGAAAAAGAAAGGAAAACTAGAAGGAAGGAAAAGGAAAAGAAAAGAGTATATAAAGGAAAGAAGGAAAAAAGAAGAAAGGAAAAACAAAGGAAAGAAAAAGAAAGGAAGGAAAATCTGAAATTTTCCATCTTCTTCCTCTGATCAACCGTGACCC
>NC_021166.2:27331928-27339873 GCF_000331145.2 Cicer arietinum
AAAGCTAACGTTGAGGTAAGGGCTCCTTCCAAACTTTTAGTTTGCATTTAGGGACTTATCTGTGATTGTGTGGAAAGGATCTTGTTAGGGTTTGAGTATTGATTTGGGGGAAAATGGATCTAAGACTTTATGGGTAAAATCTTAGAGTTAGGTTTTGGTTATATTTGATGGATGTTTCGTGGAAAATGAACTTAACTCATTTGTGTATGATTATGGGTAAATGAAATTTGATGTGTTTGAGTGCTATGTTGTGTTGATTTGTGTTCGTCGTATTTGACGTGTTCTAAGTTAATACCGATGAAATTTGATGTGTTTTGGTGTGGATTGTGAATTGAATTTGATAAAATGTTTTGAGTTGGTTTTGTTGTGAAATTTGAAAACAATTAGAGTTAAACGAGTATTAAAAATGGGGAATCTTTTAAGATCTCGGTTTACTTAATGTGTGTTTGTGAAAATCGTTTAAGTTAACTGGATATTGAGAATGGGGAATCTCTTAATGTCTGGGTTACTTAATGTTGTTTTGAAAAATCGTTTAAGTTAATTGGGCGTTAAGAATAGGGAATCTCTTAATGTCTTGTTTACTTAATGTGTTGTTTTGAAAATCGTTAAGTTAAATGAGTATTAAGAATGGGGAATCTCTTAATATCTTGTTTACTTAATATTCGTTTCGGAAATCGTTTAAGTTAAAAGAGTATTAAGAATGGGGGGTTTTTTTGTAAATTGTGCAGACCCGTGATAGGTGGCACCTTGGTAAATAGTACTTTGGCCTGTGATAGGCGGTACATTTACAATTTACGTTATTTTAGTAAACCGTGCAGACCCGTGATAGGTGGCACCTTGGTAAATAGTACTTTGGCCTGTGATAGGCGGTACATTTATGATTTACGTTTTTGAAAACCGTGCAGACCCGTGATAGGTGGCACCTCGATAAACGATACTGGCCCGTGATAGGCAGTACGTTTATGGTTTTCGTTTTTTTGTAAATTGTGCAGACCCGTGATAGGTGGCACCTTGGTAAATAGTACTTTGGCATGCGATAGGCGGTACATTTACAATTTACGTTGTTTTAGTAAACCGTGCAGACATGTGATAGGTGGCACCTCGGTAAACGATACGGGCCCGTGATAGGCAGTACGTTTATGGTTTACGCTTTTTAGTAAATCGTGCAGACCCGTGATAGGTGGCACCTTGGTAAATAGTACTTTGGCATGCGATAGGCGGTACAATTATGATTTACGGCCCTTCGAGGAGGGTTTTGGTTTGGAATTCTGAGTCCATGCATTTTGGCATATACGCATTGCATTAGGGTGCTTGGCACACGAGTCGTGTTTGAATCAAGTATATGATTGAGTGGTTTGAATTGGAATTGTCGTGGTAATTGTGTTGGAATTGCTAAGTGTTATGTATTGATTATCGTGTGTGAGTGCGATGGATTGTAAAACTGTTTCGAAAACCAATTCGTCGTGGTGATTGTGTGGGCTTTGCTAAGTGTTAAGTTTTGGAGTTATGTGTGAGTGTGATTGAATTAGTTTAAGTATTTTTGGAAGAATAAGCAGGGAAATCGATTTCCCAATCGATTGGATGAGTTGCAGGAAGTTCACTATTTTAACCTAATCGATTTGCCAATCGATTGTATAAATATGTCTTTCAAAATCTTTTAAGAAATCGATTTGGAAATCAATTGGCAGAGAGGAAGGAACTCAGCAATACTGCCAAAATCGATTTGGAAATCGATTTGGCAACCCAGGGGCTCATCAAAACTGACAAAATCGACTTAGAAATCGATTTGGTCATGCAGAAACTCCGCAGAACTGACCAAATCGATTTGGCAATCGATTGGCTCAGCAAAAGTACTTATTTTGAGTTAGATAATCGATTGCTCAATTGATTTATCAATGCTTTGGTCAGTTATGTATTACTTGATGGTTTGAGAACTTCATTTTGAGTTCATTGTTAATTGGCAAGCATTATATGAACTTTTAGCATATGGAAAATCCTTTTAAGGTGCATGCTTAGTTGAAAGGTTATTTTGTGCATTTAAAACTTAAATGTTATGTGTTAACTGTTATTTTCGGTTGGTGACCTTTACAATTATTGTGGAAATCTGGGCTTTGCCCTCAGATGAGAGTCAGGACGATCCTACCGGTTCGTACCCTACGGACGGGAATGGAGATGGGAACGCTTGACTGCAGCTACGTTAGGAGGATCTCACGGGGCGCGTGGAGATCACTCAGGGTGTATAGTTTTTGGTAGGATGATCAGATTAGGTTGATGTATAGGGACTAGACGTCCTACTTTTTGGGTTGGAGTATTTTGATTTGGAAAACTGTACTTATACTAATATTGTCAGTTTGACATCTTATTTGAATGGGTCCCATGTACCATTTGTTGTTGTGTAAATGCTTTGGATTTATATTTGGAGAAACTTTTCCGCTGCTTGTAAATTATAATGACTCAATTATTTATCTAAAGGCATTTTCTTGTTTATTTCTCCGTTTCAGTTTAATTTCTTTTGGAAAAAAAAATACACTATCGCTTTAAAAAACGGGGTGTTACAAGTATCCTTCTAGAACTTTAACTTCGTGTAGAAATTTACATAAAACAATTTTTTCCTTCCTAGATAGAGTTTAAGCGGCTGGAGGTAGATATTGCGATTTCCTTTCTTTAGGGGACCCAATTCATTTCTTATTCCCATATAGACCAAGTCCAATCTTGCATTGATGCCATCTTTAGACTTTCCTGGAACATTGAGTAACGTACCAATAACACTATCAAATACATTATTTTCAATATGCATCACATCGAGGAAATGTCTTATATACAATGACTTCCAATATGGCAAATTTATTGGTCAAACCTTGTACTTTTTCAAGTATTTGATATCCAGTCGGTGCTAAAAGAGCTTTACATTCCTCTGATTTTCCATTGAATGCATTTCTCCACCCACGATATTGATGACTATAAGGTAAAAATCTATGATGTCCAAGAAATACATTCTTCTTACAATGTTTCAACCGCATCCAATTTGTACTCTTTTCACATATAGGACATGCACACTGACCTTTAATACTATATCCTGATAAATTACCATATGCTGGAAAATAATTAATTGTGTTGAACAACATAGCCCTCAAATTGAAACATTCTTTGTTATACCCATCATAAACTTCCTCACATGTCTCCCACATATTTTTTAAATCTTCAATTAAAGGAGTCAAGTATACGTCGATATCATTCCCCGGATGTTTAGGTCCAGAAATTAACAGAGACAACATCATAAACTTACGCTTCATACATAACCATGGAGGTAGGTTATAAATCAACAAAATCACAGGCCACGTGCTGTGTGAGATGCTTTAAAGATCATGTGGATTCATTCCATCAGTAGAAAGTGCAAGTCGTAGATATCTTGACTCTATCCCGAATTCAGGATACTCGTGATCAATTTTTGCCCATTGTGGAGAATCTGTAATGTGTCGAAACTTTCCATCTCTAATTCTTTCATCTGCATGCCATGTCAACTTTTTTGAATCTTCTTCACTGCGATACATGCGCCTAAATCTTGGTATTATAGGAAAATACCACACGATTTTTGTTGGAGTAGATTCTTTCTTCTTATATTGAGAGACATTGCATTTCGGACACGCCTTTAGTATTTCATATTCGTTTCGAAATAAAATGCAATCGTTACGACACACATGAATCCTTTCGTAACTCATGCCAATAGAGCACAAAATTCGTTTAGCCTCGTAGGTTCGACTGGGAAGTTCATTATCATCTGGCAACATATCTTTTAAGAGTGTTAATAATTCTGCGAAGCTTTTATCAGATCATCCTTTACTCGCTTTTAAATTGTACAACTTTAATATCACCGACAGTCTTGTGAATTTAGTACAACCATTATATAATGGTTTCTCTGCATCACTCAACAAACTCTCAAACATTTTAGGAAAATCCCGAAGATCTTCTTCAACTGCTTTTGCAATCTCCTCTACTCGGTTCGACTCATATGTATCTGTGTCGAAATCAGTTGAAGCATATGTCGAACCATTCTCAAATTTAATGTTTCCTTTTTTTTTCTCACCATGTCTTATCCAATATGTATAGCTTTGATCAATTCCATGCCATACTAAATGTCCTTCCAAATCATCTTCTCTAACGCGTTTTCCAAAACAACATTTTAAACAAGGACAAACAACTCTATTTGGATCTTTTTCATTCTTCACTGCAAACTCAACAAACTCCTTCACTCCATTTTCATACTATTTTGACAATCGATTGGCAGACATCCATTTCTGGTCCATATTATATGACCTATATAAATGCAGTTAAACAAATAATAAGCTACTGATAACATTATACCAATATATAGTACACATATCTAATATTGGAAAATGGAAACCAAGGTCCAAGTCTTATTTCAAAACATAACAGATCAACAAATTTCAAAAAAGAATATATTTTATATGATTTATTATGTAACAATTTATTAGTTTTAGTGACAACAACAAATTAATAAATACAGTACTTGAGACAACGTATCCAATTTTTAATAAAGGAGGAGTAGTAGATGGCCGCACAGTACGTAGAGGAGAGGAGGGTTCCCAGAGTAGATGAGGGTTCATAAATTTGTTTTAAATTTGTTTTTATTTATTTAAAGTAAATGATTTTTATTTAAAGTGAATGATTTTACAGCGCTTGTGTAATAAGCGCTCTAATAGGTCCTTTAATTATGTGAAAGCACAAGTCTTTTACAGCGTTTTCACAAAAAGCGCTTTAAAAGCCATGTAACATAAGGTGGGAGCGCTATATTTTACAGCACTTGTGTTTAAAGCGCTCAAAAAGCGCTGTAAAAGCTATGGGAGAGCGCTTCAATTTACAGCGCTTTTACAAAAAGCGCTGTAAAAGGGTTGTAAGCATTTTGTGCAAGCGCTGTGACCCTATATGACCCTACAACAACGCCTTTTCTACAACGCTTGTCAAAAAAGCGTTGTTGTATCCTCCGTTATTTTTAAAATATTCTACAACAACGGTTGTATTTATTAAGAGCTTTAAAAGACGCACTATAAAATATCATTTTTGGCGTAATGAATAGATGTTAGAGGCTTGTTAAGTCTATGTAGTGCTAGCTTTTATGTTGTGCTTTGAGTGTAACCAACAACCCAAACACTTGAGTGGTTGAGAGAATTTATTATCCTATGAGGACTCTATCACTTATGATGCATTCAATAGTTACGTTGTCTTCTAGTTTACTTTTGTTGTGCTAAAAAAACTATTTGTGATTGCCATATTCTTTGAAGCTTAAAATTTTTGCTCACCGCTAGGTATTTTGAGAATCTTCGGAATTGCATGCATTGCTTTGCTCGGAGTGCAAAAACTTAATTGTGTGGGAATTTGATCAATTGCATTTGGACACATGTTTCTAGCTTTATACTGTGACATTTTGAAAGCTCTTTATAGCCTAGATTACTTTTTTTTTATAATGGTTCTAAACTTTTGGTTGTAATTGAGTTTTAATGTTATTATTTTCATATTGATTCATGCTCGCTCTTCCAGCCATAACTTGAGCTCTTGATATCAGATTGACGCGTACGAGCAGATGTTGGAAAGTCAAAAATCAGAGTTACAACTTTTATGTTGATGCAAAAGCCCAACTCGGAATTTTACGAGGTCTAAACTGTTGAATATTTAACCTATGTAATTTTTGTAATACTATTTAGTATAGGGCAACTTGTTTTAGAGTCCAAATTCGAGTACTACATATTTTGGTATTGTTTTAGAAAGAGTTCAGTTCAGTTTTTCAGACACTCTTATAAAAAATACTCATAGTTTTCTTGTTTTTGGGACATATAATATTTTCAATGGAAGACTAATTTCTCAAATTAATCCATTGTTTCATAATTTAATCAAGACCTAGAGGTTCATTTGTGTTGATGGTTATATTTATTTTTATTTGATTATATTGTTATTTTGATTGCTTAAGTTGAATCTCAATAGGATTGATAAATTTAGTTTCACATAATTCGATATCTAAATTAAGTAAATTGTGGTTCTTCGACGCTAGATCATTAACTATAATACATTGATGATTGTGATGCTTAATCTAGTCAAAGAAATAGAATTCGGGTAGGATTGATTATGTTTGTTTGATCAATTCTATAGTCAAATAGGAATAGAGTTGAAATTTAAAAATTGATTATGTCGATAGAATATTTGAGAGGTTTAAAACTCTCGAATTAGAGGATTAATTGTTCCAACGTGATTGTAATTTGATTTCTCGAATTAGTTTTAAATTCTAATTTATGTATGTTTGTGTATTTTGGTATTGAACTCTGAGGCTTCTTAGCAAAGTTATTGATATTTTGTGAGTTTAATGCCCAAAAATATATTTTGATGATTAAAATTATTCGTTGATAAATAAATTAGATTAATTACGGTGAATCTTTTGTCGAAGAATAATTTATTTATGTTACGAAGAATTTAATACCAGACAGTTTTGTTAAAAATATCTCGGGTTGCTGATAATTTTATCTATCAATTGAGTTGCTAGGTATTTTTATCAAAATGGCTTGAGAAGTGATGGGAGGTGATGTGGAAATGATGATTATATCTAAAATATCTAGATATTTAGATATTGGTTGGTTATAAGTGAGATATATATGTGTGTGTGTGTGTGTGTGTGTGTGTGTGTGTGTGTGTGTGTGTGTGTGTGTGTGTGTGTGTGTGTGTGTGTGTGTGTGTGTGTGTGTGTGTGTGTGTGTGTGTGTGTGTGTGTGTGTGTGTGTGTGTTAGCCAAGTTATTGATATTTTGTGAGTTTAATGCCCAAAAATATCTTTTGATTCCCCGATTAAAATCATTCGTCGATAAATAAATTAGATTAATTATGGTGAATCTTTTGTCGAAGAATAATTTATTTATGTTACAAAGAATTTAATACCGAGCAGTTATGTTAAAAATATATCGGGTTGCTGAAAATTGTATCTGTCAATTGAGTTGCGATGAGAGTATGTATTTTTATCAAAATGGTTTGAGAAGTGATGGGAGGTGATGTAGAAATGATGATTTTACAAATATCTAGATATTTAGATATTGGTTGGTTATAAGTGATATATATATATATATATATATATATATATATATATATATATATATAGATGTTGGAAAAGAAAAAGGAAAGAAAAGGAAAAGAAAACAAACAAAAGAAAGAAAAGGAAAACAAAGAAAACTGAAGAAAGAAAAGAAAAGGAAAATCACAAAACTTTTCTTCCTCTCCCTGCCTCGCGACTATTCCTTCTTCTTCCTTCTCCCTTCATTTTCATTTTCTTCCTTTTGCTTCAAGAAAAGGAACCCAAGGCTTGGTGGGTGAGAAAGCAATGATTTCTCAGCTTCATTCTTCTTCTTAGATTCGAAAATGAAGGAAAACGGTGTTGGTGATTTCAAAATCGTCAAACACAAACCTCCATATTTCTCCTAGATCTAAGCTTTATTTCGCGAAGAGATAGAAGGGAAAGTTGTTCATCTTCTCGCTACGGAGCTATTGAACGAACTTTGGAAGCGACGACGTGAGCAGAGTTTTTTTGGAATTTATCGCGGTACCGTAATTGCTCGTTAAAGCTACCGCTAAGGTAAGGGCTCCTTCCAATTTTTTAGCTTGCATATAGGATGCTATATGTGTATTTGTGGAGTTGGAATTTTGCGAAACGGATGTGTGATTTGGTAGAAAAGGAATTTAATTCATTTATGTGTGGTTGTGAGGAAATTTAACTTGATGTGTTTGACGTGTGGTTTGTGAAAATTAATTTGGCATGAGTAATGTTTGAACTTTGTGGAAATTATGGGTGATTGATGATTGAGCTTGGTGTGGTTTTTGTGGAATTTGAATTGATTGAATTTAATGTGAATTGTGGATTAAATTTGATGTGTGGTGGTGGAAAATAAGTGTTT
>NC_021166.2:27339992-27341336 GCF_000331145.2 Cicer arietinum
ACTATTTTAGTCTTATTTATCCTCAATCATTAGTTAAATTAAGGATTTATTTGATATATTTTGTTGATTTTTGTTCTTTGAGTTAATTAAATGTTTTGTGTTTTATTTTAGTGATTAAGTAGGAATTTTTCGTAATTCTACATCGCGTTGTGTTTTGGTGCAGTGCTGAATTTTTGTGAGAAATCAATATGACACATGTAGAGTATTTCAGCCATATCTGGAGTTGTAGATGTCCAATTGGAGTCAAACCAAGTGCAAATGAAAGCTACGATCCATAGCTACAACGTTCATGAAGACACCGAAACCAGATTCAGACTCGAAAGAGGATACAAAAGCAATATACGCCGGACAGCAGATGCTGAGCGCGCCTGAGCGCGCCCAAGCGCAAGCCAAACGCTTTTTCCAGCATCTGCTACTGCCCAAACGCGCTGGAGCGCGTTTTTTGGCGCCTGGGCGCGCGACCCGCACCAGCAACCATAAAAACACATATTTTTACAGTTTTAGGGATCTTTTTGACTCTGGGGAAGTTGAGAGACTTGTGCCCTATCATAAAAACTCAAAGACGGCTGTGTCTAACATCATTGAAGCAGTTTTATCAAGAATCATTCATGAATCCTTCTTGTAGTCCTTCTCTAATCTATATCTCTTTTATTTCTGTCATGAGTAACTAAACCCTATTTGTTAGGGATGAGTGTAACAAGATGAAACCCTTATTTTTATGATTTGATTTTTAGTTATATGAATGAGTTTATTGAATTATTTTTCTCATCCCTGTGCTTAATGCTTTTTATTGCTTGATCAACATTAAAATGTTCTACGATTTGTATTTTGAAACGGAAGTGGACTTTACGAATGCTTGAGATGAGAAATTCATGAATTTGTAGTCTAGACATAGGTGCAGGTCATGAAACCAATTAAATTAGTTGCAAAGCAATAATTTACAAGAGAATTTCTATACGGTAATGCTTAATTCTAATCTTAAATCTACTAAGGAATTAGGGGTTACTTTGGAATTAAAGGTTCTGTCACTAAGACATTAGGGCAAGAATAATAAAGAGAATTCGGTAATAATTCAATAAAGGAATTCAATAACTAGGATCAAATTAGACACCAAGGTTGGATTCGAAGTGAAACTCATCCCTGACATTTTTCTCATTATAAAAGATCAATTTTATTATTGTTGTTAATTTCAAACATTATTTCAATCAACTTGGGAACCTTTTTGTTCAATTCTAGTAATCAAATATAATTCAATAGTAAAACGCAATCCTTGAGTTCGACACGCGGTACTACCATTTTATTATTACTTGCAACGATTCAGTACACTTGCTGAAACACTATCAA
>NC_021166.2:27344662-27345750 GCF_000331145.2 Cicer arietinum
TGTGTGTGTCTGTGTGTGTGTGTTTTTGTGTGTGTGTGTGTGTGTGTGTGTGTGTGTGTGTGTGTGTGTGTGTGTGTGTGTGTGTGTGTGTGTTGATCGCGGTACCGCAATTGCTCGTTAAAGCTACCGCTAAGGTAAGGGCTCCTTCCAATTTTTTAGCTTGCATATAGGATGCTATATGTGTATTTGTGGAGTTGGAATTTTGCGAAACGGATGTGTGATTTGGTAGAAAAGGAATTTAATTCATTTATGTGTGGTTGTGAGGAAATTTAACTTGATGTGTTTGACGTGTGGTTTGTGAAAATTAATTTGGCATGAGTAATGTTTGAACTTTGTGGAAATTATGGGTGATTGATGATTGAGCTTGGTGTGGTTTTTGTGGAATTTGAATTGATTGAATTTAATGTGAATTGTGGATTAAATTTGATGTGTGGTGGTGGAAAATAAGTGTTTGAGTATGCTCTGTGTGAATTTGAAAATCATTAGTGTTAAATGAGTATTAAAAATGGGGAATCTTTTAATATATGCATTTACTTAATGATTGTTGCAATAGATTAAGTTTGGGGTTGTGATGACTCTTCATCATATGCATATTTTTCCACTATTTTAGTCTTATTTATCCTCAATTATTAGTTAAATTAAGGATTTATTTGATATATTTTGTTGATTTTTGTTCTTTGAGTTAAATTAAATGTTTTATGTTTTATTTTAGTGATTAAGTAGGAATTTTTCGTAATTCTACATCGCGTTGTGTTTTGGTGCAGTGCTGAATTTTTGTGAGAAATCAATATGACACATGTAGAGTATTTCAGCCATATCTGGAGTTGTAGATGTCCAATTGGAGTCAAACCAAGTGCAAATGAAAGCTACGATCCATAGCTACAACGTTCATGAAGACACCGAAACCAGATTCAGACTCGAAAGAGGATACAAAAGCAATATACGCCGGACAGCAGATGCTGAGCGCGCCTGAGCGCGCCCAAGCGCAAGCCAAACGCTTTTTCCAGCATCTGCTACTGCCCAAACGCGCTGGAGCGCGTTTTTTGGCGCCTGGGCGCGCGACCCGCACCAGCAACCATAAAAACACA
>NC_021166.2:27345875-27346332 GCF_000331145.2 Cicer arietinum
TCTGTCATGAGTAACTAAACCCTATTTGTTAGGGATGAGTGTAACAAGATGAAACCCTTATTTTTATGATTTGATTTTTAGTTATATGAATGAGTTTATTGAATTATTTTTCTCATCCCTGTGCTTAATGCTTTTTATTGCTTGATCAACATTAAAATGTTCTACGATTTGTATTTTGAAACGGAAGTGGACTTTACGAATGCTTGAGATGAGAAATTCATGAATTTGTAGTCTAGACATAGGTGCAGGTCATGAAACCAATTAAATTAGTTGCAAATCAATAATTTACAAGAGAATTTCTATACAGTAATGCTTAATTCTAATCTTAAACCTACTAAGGAATTAGGGGTTACTTTGGAATTAAAGGTCCTGTCACTAAGACATTAGGGCAAGAATAATAAAGAGAATTTGGTAATAATTCAATAAAGGAATTCAATAACTAGGATCAAATTAGACA
>NC_021166.2:27346981-27376178 GCF_000331145.2 Cicer arietinum
CCATTTTCATTAACAGAAGATGCTAAAGAGTGGCTTAATTCCTTTCTTGCTGACAGCATCACCACATGGGATGATCTTGAAGATAAGTTCTTGGAACAGTACTTTCCCCCAGCTATGTTTGTTAGAAAAAGGCAAGAGATTTCCAGTTACAAACAGAAGGAGGGAGAATCTCTCTGTGACACTTACAGGAGATTCAGAAACTTACTTGCAGGATATCCTAATCATGCTTATGACGACACTGCCTAAATGCAAATATTATGCAATGGTTTGAGACTGAGCACTAGAATTATGTTGGATGCCACAACAGGTGGTTCTTTGAATTACAAGACTGCAACAGAAGCACGAAAGATTATTGAGATCATGGCATCCAATGAACAAATGATGTTGTATGACAGAGGTGGTGGATCAACAAGTGGTGTATTGGAGTTGAATGTTATGGATGGATTGGTCCCAGGCAGGTCATTCTCAAAACAAATAGAAGATGTTATTGCCACTGAAATAAAGAAAGGAATAGTAGCTCTAAATATACAACCCTCGGTAGCCCCTGTCAAATTATTAAGGCAGACTAGCTGTAACAGTTGTGGATGAGCACATAAAACTGGAGCCTGTGAAACATTGGATGACAATGAGCTAGAAGAACTAGAACAGGTGAATCTTGTTAGTAATAACGGGAGGCAGAATAACCCCTACTCTAATACGTACAATCCTGGTTGGAGAAATCATCCAAATTTTTCATGGAGAGATCAACAAGGTGGTTCTCATGGTCAACAAGGAGATCAAAAGAACCAATTTCCACCTAGAAAGGCTGCTTGGGAGAGTGCTATGGAGAAATTAGTGACAACTACAAATTCTTTCATTGAAGAGTCAAGAGCCATCCAGAAAAATCACTATGCATCCATAAAGAATCTGGAAACTCAAGTGGGTCAACTTGCTCAACAAATGGCACAAAGAACGACTGGAAATTTGCCTAGTGACACGGTTCCGAATCCACGAAATAGTGTCAATGTCGTGACTACAAGGAGTGGCAAGGTAAGGGAACAAGTACCGCCTAAAGCCAAACAAAGTGTAAATACTTCAAGCACAACCCACTCAGAGGAAACAGTCACCCCGACCTTAGTGGAGGAGCACACCACTCTTGAAAAGGAGGAAGAACTTGTGATACTAAAAAGGGAACCATTGCCAAAACCAGAAACTCGACTTCCGTTTCCTCAAAGGTTAAAAAAGGAAGAAACAGAAAAACAATTCGGTAAGTTCCTTGATGTTTTTAAGAAATTACAAATTAACATTCCTTTTGCAGAGGCACTAGAACAGATGCCAACATACACCAAGTTCATGAAGGAGATCCTATCAAAAAAAAGAAAAATCGGCGGTGAAATAGTGATGTTTACGGAAGAATGTAGTGCTATCCTACAGAGAAAACTGCCGCCGAAGCTCAAGGATCCTGGAAGCTTCTCAATCCCGTGCGCTATTGGAAATAGAACTTTTGGGAAGGCGTTGTGTGATCTTGGGGCTAGTGTGACTCTTATGCCCCTTTCTATATACAAAAAACTGGGCATTGGAAAAGTCAAAGACACACAACTTATGCTACAATTTGCGGATCGCTCAATGAAACACCCCTATGCCCCTTTTACTATTCAATTTTAGTAACTAAATATAATTCAATAGTAAAACTTAATCCTTGAGTTCGACACTCGGTACTACCGTTTTATTATTCCTTGCAACGATTCAGTACACTTGCTGAAACGCTATAAGTATGCTCAAGCATTTCATAGTACATGGTGACCGCGATGGTACCATGGTGATAGCGGTGACCGTGATGGGCCACGAGATGATGCCATGTGATTTGTTGGTTCATCTTATCCTTGCGGGAATTATCGCGTCGTGCTGATCTGTGAGAGATTGCACTCTAGAATGTGCTAATCTGTGAGCGATTGCACTCTAGAAAATAGTGTAAGGCTTGTGATAGGCGACACTTTAGTAAATCGTGCGGGCCTGTGATGGGTGACACCTTGGAAATTAGTACAAGGCATGTGATAGGTGGTACAATTACGATTTACGCCCCTTCGAGGAGGGTTATGGTTTGAAAATTCCGGAATTCATGCATTTTGGCATATGCGCATTGCATTAGGGTGCTTGGCACGCGAGTCATGTTTGATATGCTATGATGATTGCGTGTGCATACTCAGTTGTTGTTGTGATTGTTCCTTAATTTCTAAGTGTGATTGTTTTGGATTTGTTGTAAGTGTTGATTGATTTCGAAACCTTTCTGAAACGTTTCGAAACTGAATTATGCATCTGTATTCGGCTACAAGGATGTTGTAGTCGAATACAAACATCCTGTTTTTGCTACTGACTTCTAAAACAGCATTGTATTCGACTACAACAATGCTGTATTCGAATACGACACTGCAGTTTTGTTAAAAAGTTCATTTTTCAACTTGTTTATGCATGTTTGACATATGAAAACCCTTTCAAGGAGTATGCTAATATGAAAGGTTATTGTGTTCATCTAATTTAAATGCTAAATGATATTTGTTAATTTTGGTTGGTGACCTTTACAATTATTATGGAAATCTAGGCTTTGCCCTCAAATGAGAACCAAGATCGTCCTATCGGGTAGTACCCTAGAGATGGACACGTAGTTAGACATACCTGACCGGTGCTGTGTCAAAAAAATCTTGCGGGGCGCGTGGAGATCACCCGGTTGTATAGTTTTTTTGAATCATGATCAGATTATATGGTTGTATAGGGGATATATGTCTTTCTTTGGTGTATGTATTTATTTCGATTTGGAAGATTGTACCTATACCTCATATTGTCAGCTAGAATTTATTTTGATGGGTCTATGTACCACTTTTTGATGTGACGTAGGGGAGTTAAAATTCTTGGGACAGTGCTTTTGTACAGGTGTTTGTCGAGAATACTCTAGGGGTGTGAGCTATGTCTGGGTGTATTTTGCTGTTTAAATACTTTGGATTTTTATTTCAAAAACTATTCTGCTGCTTCTAAATTTGTTGACTTCTGTCGTTATGTTACGACTTAAATATTTATCCAAAGGTATTACCTTTATTTATGAAATTCAATATCTGTTTGTTTTTACAAAAAAAAAAAGGTTGTTACAATTGAAATTCTTTGTTTTTATGAATTTTTTTTTTTAAATACACTTGCGCTGTTAAAAATCGGGGTGTTACAGTTGTGGTATCAGAGCTTTGGTTTGGATTTCTTTGGGGTTGTGGAGCTTTTGGTTATAGATTGTAGGTCAACCTATAGGTTGGGAGTCGTTATCTGATCATGTGTCGGGATAGGTGGTTTGAGTTGTCAGGTCTTGAGTAGCTATTATGTTTTTATGTAGTTGGAAGTTAGTTTTGGAATTATTTTAATTAGTGTTAAGACTCTTCTTGATGATGGTCTTATAGGAAAACTATGCTGCCAAGAAGGAATGATGCTCCAAGAGTAAATGTCAATAAGGATGACCAAATGGCGGAAGCTATGAATAACATGGCTGCTTCTGTTGCTACCCAAACTATGGCAAAGACTCGACGGGATCAAGAAAAGAGGGAAAAAGAGATCCTTGTTGCTGAGTCAAGAGGATTAGAATATTTTCATCATTACAATCCTCCCAAGTTTAAGGGTGATCAGAATTCAGAGAAAGCGGATCAGTGAATCCAAGAAGTGGAAAAGATCTTTGAGATGATTAACTATCAGGCATGAGTGAAGGTCAACTATGCCACTTATCTGCTATTAGGGGATGCTGAGTATTGGTGGAGCAGTGCAAGGTTGTTGATGAGACCAGCTCACGAAGAGGTGAACTGAGAATCATTCAAAAGGAAGTTTTTAGACAAATACTTCCAGATGAGTACCAGTACTAAACTGGGTGATGATTTTCTAAAACTTCATCAGGAGAACATGACAGTGGCTGAATATGCCGCTAAGTTTGAATCGTCGTCAAGGCATTTCAGGTTTTTTCGTGAAGAGATTGATGAACCATTCGTGTGTCATCGTTTCCAAGACAGACTAAAGTATGAGATTCAAGACTCTGTCTTACCCTTGGGAATTCAATGTTTCCAAGTTCTTGTGGAAAAATGTAGAGAAGTTGAGAATATGATGAAGGCTAGCTGAGGAGGGAATTTTAATTCATGAGGGCCTAGTCGGGTGAATTATCAGAACAACAAAGGAAAACAAGTTGCTAAACCTTATAATCGACCACAAAATAACAAAGGGGGGCATAATCGCTCGGGGAACCAGAATTTCGGAAGGCAATTGGGACAAGGGATTCGATGTTTCCGATGTGGGGAAAAGGGACATTATGCTAATGTTTGTACCTCTAAGGGACTTACTTGCTACAACTGTCAAAAGCTAGGGTACATTGCAAGGGATTGCACGGATCCGAAGGTGGAACCAGTTGTGAATGTAACTAGTGCTACTCGTCCTACTGCTAGAGGACGCGTTTATTGCGTGAGTGCTGAAGCTGGAAATCCATCTAGCAACCTGATTCAACGTGACTGTGATATTGCAAGTAACACTCTAACTGCATTATTTGATTCGGGGGCAACCCATTCCTTCATTGCTATGGATAACGTGAATCGTTTGAAGTTATCTGTGTCTGTCTTGCCTTTTGATTTGGTTGTTTCCGCACCTGCTAAGACTTTGACAGTAAATTATGCATGTTTACATTGTCAAATAACTAATCAGCATAGGGATTTCGTGGTTAATTTGATTTGTTTACCTTTACAATCACTTGAGGTCATTCTCGGTATGGATTGGATGTCGTATCATTATGTGATCTTGGATTATGCTCGCAAACTGGTTCTTTTCCCCGAACCAGGAGTTGTTAAGTATCTAGCAGCTAACAAACTCGCAGTGTCGCTAAGAGAAGGAACTCATGAGTTTTTGTCTTTGGCTAATGTGGAGGAAAAGATAAATGTGAACATAGAGGAAGTGATGTGTGTCAATGAGTACCGGGACGTATTTCCAGCAGAAATTCTGGGATTGCCACCAGTAAGGGAAGTGGAATTTTTCATTGATTTGCAGCCAGTAACCGGACCTATTTCAATTGCGCCATATCAAATGTCGCCATTGGAATTAAATGAGCTCAAAGGCCAAATTGAAGATTTGTTAGAGAAGAAATATATTAGGACAAGTGTATCACCATGGGGAGCTCCGGTGTTGCTAGTTAAGAAGAAGGACGGAAGCTCACGTTTATGTCTGGATTATAAACAGCTTAATAAGGCAACTATTAAGAATCGTTATCCTTTGCCACACAATGATGATTTGATGGATCAGTTGAGAGAAGCCGCGATATTTTCGAAAATTGACTTGAAGTCGGGTTACCATCATATTCGAGTAAGGGAAGGAGATATTCAGAAAACTACTTTCAAAACCCGTTATGGACATTATGAATATCTTGTTATGTCGTTTGGAGTCACCAATGCACCTGCAATTTTTATGGACTACATGAACAGAATATTTAGTCCATTCATAGATAAATTTGTTGTGGTGTTCATTGATGATATATTAATTTATTTAAGGACTAAGGAAGAACATGGAGAACATTTGCGCCAAGTTCTTGAAATTTTATGCAAGAAGCAATTATATGCCAATCTATCGAAGTGTGATTTTTGGCTAGAAGAAGAAAATTTCTTAGGACTGTGATAACCTAGAAAGGAATCGTTGTGGATCCGACAAAGATTGTGACAATCCTTGCTTGGAAACAGCCTCAGACTGTCACTGATATATGAAGTTTCGTAAGACTGGCAGGGTATTACAAGAGGTTTATTGAAGGTTTTGCTAAGATTGTAGCTTCATTAACACGACTAACTAGAAAGGATCAACCGTTCGCATGGACGGAGAAGTGTGAGGAAAATTTTCAGTTACTAAAGAAAAAGTTGACAACCTCACCAGTATTGGTATTACCGCAATCAGAAGAACCATATGAAGTTTACAGTGATGCGTCTCACCAAGGTTTTGGATGTGTTCTAATGCAACACAATAAAGTCGTATCTTACGCCTCCAGGCAATTGAAGATTCATGAAAGGAACTATCCTACTCATGACTTGGAGCTTGCTATTGTAGTTTTGGCATTGAAGATCTGGAGGCATTATTTATATGGATGCACGTTCACAGTGTTCAGTGACCATAAAAGTTTGAAATATTTGTTTAATCAGAAGGAATTGAACATGCGCGGCGACGATGGATGGAGACTCTCAAGGATTTTGATTTCACACTGCAATACCACCCTGGGAAGGCCAATCTAGTGGCTGATGCATTGAGTAGAAGAAGTGTATTGGTATCTTCAATAGTGATGGCTAGACAACAAGAGTTGTGGGAAGCTTTTAGAGACCTACACTTGAATGTAGAGTTTGCACCAGGAATCTTGAAATTCGGAATGATTAAGATTTCGATTGGACTACTTGAAGAGATTGTGAATTCTCAAGATGACGTCTTAATTCAAGAAAAGAGGAACCTAATAGTGCAAAAGAAGACAACTGAATTTAAGATCGGACCAGATAATATTTTGAGATGTAATGGTAGGATTTGTGTACCAGAAATTACAGATATGAGGAAAACAATTTTAGAAGAGGCTCATAAGAGTAAATTGAGTATTCATCCTAGAGCAACAAAGATGTATCAAGATTTGAGGCAGAATTATTGGTGGCCAGGAATGAAAAGACATATAGCGGAGTATGTATCAACTTGTTTAACTTGTTAGAGAGCGAAAGTAGAACATCAGCGACCTACTCGAATCTTGCAACCGTTAGATATACCTATTATAACTAGATTGCCGAAAACAAGGAGAAAGAATGATTCTATTTGGATGATAGTGGATCGATCGACTAAATATGCACACTTTTTACCAGTAAAGACCATTTATAAGGTAGATCAGCTAACTGAGATCTACATTGCTGAGATTGTGAGATTACACGGAGTACCGTCGAGTATCATGTCAGACCGTGACCTAAAGTACACATCACATTTTTTGGGAGCATTGCATAAAGCATTGGGAACAAAACTAAGATTAAGTTCAGCTTACCATCCACAAACAGACGGACAGACTGAGATGACAAATCAGTCATTGGAAGATCTTTTGAGAGCATGTGTATTAGATGATAGAGGAATTTTGGATGATGTACTTCCGTTGGTTGAGTTTACCTACAATAATAGTTTCCACACAAGTATTGGAATGGCACCATATGAGGCTTTATATGGGCGCAAGTGTCAAACGCCTTTGTGTTGGTATAAGGACGATGAAAATATGATTGTAGGACCGGAGATGGTACAACAGACTATTGATAAGGTAAAGAAAATAAAGGAGAAAATGAAGATTTCACAAGATCTTCATAAGAGTTATGCGGACAAGCGTCGCAGACTTCTAGAATTCGAACAGGGTAACCATGTATTTCTAAGAGTCACGCCACCTTAAAATCGAAAAAATTGACTCTGAAATTCATTGGAGCATATCAAATTTCTGCTTGAATTGGACCTGTTGCTTATCGGATTGCATTGCCTCCGATACTGTCCAATATTCACAATGTTTTTCATGTGTCGCAATTGAGAAAATACCTTGCAAATCTGTCTCATGTGATCGAACCAGACACAATTCAACTGAAGGAGAACTTGTCATTTGAAGTATTACCTGTAAGAATTGATGACAAGAAGATTAAGCAATTAAGGAACAAGGATGTTTCGTTGGTCAAAATGATTTGGAACCCAACTACTGGATATGTGACTTGGGAATTGGAGAGCAAGATGAGGGAACAACACCCTGAGTTGTTTATTGACGTGTAGTTTCGAGGACAAAACTAATTTAGGGGGTAGTAATATAAGACCCATAGTTTTAAATTCTAATTTATGTATTTTGGTGTATTTTGGTATTGAACTCTGAGGCTTTTTAGCCAAGTTATTGATATTTTGTGAGTTTAATGCCCAAAAATATCTTTTGATGCTCTGATTAAAATTATTCGTCGATAAATAAATTAGATTAATTACGTCGATTCTTTTGTCGAAGAATAATTTATTTATGTTACGAACAATTTAATACCAGATAGTTTTGTTAAAAATATCTCGGGTTGCTGAAAATTTTATCTGTCAATTGAGTTGCGACGAGAGTAGGTATTTTTATCAAAATGTTTTGAGAAGTGATGGGAGGTAATGTGGAAATGATGATTTTACAAATATCTAAAATATCTAGATATTTAGATATTGGTTGGTTATAAGTGATATATATATATATATATATATATATATATATATATATATATATATGTGTGTGTGTGTGTGTGTGTGTGTGTTGGAAAGGAAAAAGGAAAGAAAAGGAAAAGAAAACAAACAGAAGAAAGAAAAGAAAAAGAAAGAAAACTGAAGAAAAAAAAGGAAAGGAAAATCACATAACTTTTCTTCCTCTCCCTCCCTCGCGACTATTTCTTCTTATTCCTTCTCCCTTCATTTTCGTTTGCTTCCTTTTGATTCAAGAAAAGAAACTCAAGGCTCGGCGGGTGAGAAAGCAAGGATTTCCCAACTTCATTCTTCTTCTCTAATTCGAAAACAAAGAAAAACGGTGTTAGGGGTTTTCAAAACTGTCAAACACAAACCCTCACATTTCTTCTAGATCTAAGCTTTATTTCGCAAAGAGATATAAGGGAAAGTTGTTCATCTTCCCGCTAAGGAGCTAGTGAACAAACTTTGGAAGCGACAACACGAGCAGAGATTTTATCGGAATTGATTGCAGTACCGCAGTCGCTCGTTAAAGCTACTGCTAAGGTAAGGGCTCCTTCCAAATTTTTAGCTTGCATATAGGATGCTATATGTGTATTTGTGGAGTTGGAATTTTGTGAAATGGATGTGTGATTTGGTAAAAAAGGAATTTAATTCATTTATGTTTGGTTGTGAGGAAATTTAACTTGATGTGTTTGAGGTGTGGAAATTATGGGTGATTATGGGTGATTGATGATTGAACTTGGTGTGGTTTTTATGGAATTTGAATTGATCGAATTTAATGTGATTTGTAGATTAAATTTGATGTGTGGTGGTGGAAAATAAATGTTTTAGTATGCTCTGTGTGAATTTGAAAATCGTTAGTGTTAAATGAGTATTAAAAATGGGGAATATTTTAATATCTGCATTTACTTAATGATTCTTGTGGAAAGAGTCAGAGTATGCTCATGCATTTCATAGTACATGGTCACCGCGATGGTACCATGGTGATAGAGGTGATCGTGATGGGCCACGAGTAATCCCAGGTGATTTGTTGGTTCATCTTATCCTTGCGGGAATTATCGCGTCGTGCTGATCTGTGAGAGATTGCACTCTAGAACGTGTTGATCTGTGAGCGATTGCACTCTAGAAAACAGTGTAAGGCTTGTGATAGGCGACACTTTAGTAAATCTTGCAGGCTTGTGATGGGTGGCACCTTGGTAATTAGTACAAGGCATGTGATAGGCGGTACAATTACGATTTACGCCCCTTCGAGGAGGGTTTTGGTTTGGAAATTCTGGAATTCATGCATTTTGGCATATACACATTGCATTAGGGTGCTTGGCACGCGAGTCGTGTTTGATATGCTATGATGATTGTGTGTGTATACTCAGTGGTTGTTGTGATTGTTCCTTCATTGCTAAGTGTGATTGTTTTGAATTTGTTGTAAGTGTTGATTGATTTCGAAACCTTTTCGAAACGTTTCGAAACTGAATTCTGCTATTTTCTGCATCTGTATTCGGCTACAAGGATGATGTAGTCAAATACAAACATCCTGTTTTTGCTACTGACTTCTGAAACAACATTGTATTCGACTACAAGAATGTTGTATTCGAATACAGATGTGCTGATTTTGCTACTGACTTGCAAAACAGCACTGTATTTGAATAAAAAGATGTTGTATTCGAATACGACACTGCAGTTTTTTTAAAAACATCATTTTTCAACTTGTTTATGCATGTTTGACATATGAAAAACCTTTCAAGGAGTATGCTAAGATGAAAGGTTATTTTGTGCATCTAAAATTTAAATGCTAAGTGATATTTGTTAATTTCGGTTGGTGATCTTTACAATTATTATGGAAATCTGAGCTTTGCCCTCATATGAGAACCAGGATCGTCCTACCGGGTAGTACCCTAGAGATTGACACGTAGTTAGACATACCTGACCGGTGCTGTGTTAGAAGGATCTTGTAGGGCGCGTGGAGATCACCCGAGTTGTATAGTTTTTTTGAATCATGATCAGATAGATGGTTGTATAAAGGATAGATGTCTTTCTTTTATGTATGTATTTATTTCAATTTGGAAGACTATACCTATACCTCATATTGTCAGCTAGACTTTTATTTTGATGGGTCCATGTACCACTTTTTGATGTGACGTGGGGGAGTTAAAATTCTTGGGGCAGTGTTTTTGTACATGTGTCTGCTGAGAATACCCCAAGGGTATGAGCTATGTCTGATAGGCCTCATAGCCCCGGTGTATTTTGTTGTTTAAATACTTTGGATTTTTAGTTCAAAAACTATTTCGCTGCTTGTAAATTTGTTGACTTTTGTCGTTATGTTACGACTTAAATATTTATCCAAAGGTATTTCCTTTTTTATGAAATTCGATTTATGTTTGTTTTTACAAAAAAAAAAAAAAAGGCTGTTACAATTGAAATTCTTTGTTTTTATGAATTTGTTTTTTTTTTTAAAAAAAAAAAAACACACTCGCGATGTTAAAAATTGGGGTGTTACATATTGAATGATGTTTGTTGTATAAGATATTTATAGCATGTTTGCATTATTTATTCAAACTGATTTAACTATGTCCTTGAATATGAATCTGATCACTTTAGATTTATTGCTAGTTTTTGAACTTGGAAAAGGGAAAAAAATGAATTTGCTTGTTTAATATGGCTTAAGTCAAGATGCTTGGACAAGTGGTTGATATTAAATATTATGAATAGTATTTAAGTCCATAGAACCAAAGAGGGACTAAAATTTGTAGCATGGTTGGACGTGAACATGAACTCAAAAATGACATTAATGCATTTGAAAACTATGATGATTCAGTTGGAAAACCCTTGATATAGCATTTTAGAATTATATATTAAGTTCAATACTGATTATATCCTTAACTTATTTTCATACTCTAATTTTTAAATATTTGATTATTTACTCAAACTTATAATTTTTATATATTTTTTATTTTAACTTGTCAATCCAAAATTTAATTTAATTTTTATTTTACAACAAACAATTTGAATGCATTAGAAAAATATTGAAATTAATGAGATAATTAATTTTCGTAAAAACGATCTTTATTTATACTACTTTGTATTTTTCGAATATGTACATTTAAAGTTATGTTGGGGTGGTAAAGGTATGTTGTGTATAACATTCTATTCATTTATTATACATCGGTTTTTTCGTCCTTTTCATTCATTGTTTATATTAATAAAAAGACTAAATTACATCTATAGTCCATTAACTTAATTTCAGGTAACATTTTAGTCATTTATTTATTTATTTATTTTTTTTTTCCGACTTGATCTTTTATTTTAATTTTAAGTGACAATTTGATATTTTATGTTTTAAAATTTCAACAATGTTATCCTTTTTTATACAAAAATTCAAAAAAAAATTCAATCAAAACTCATAAAATTAATTATATTCTTCAATATAATACAAATTTCATCAAATTCGTAACGCAAATCTTCAAATAAACTCATATTTTCATACTTTATTTGATATTGTTAGGAATAAAGGACTAAATCGGGGGGGAAAAAAAGATAAATGACTAAAACGTTACTTGAAATTAAGTTAATGGACCACATATGTAATTTAGCCTATATTATATGTAGAAATATTGTTAACGTTGATTTCATTTTGGTTCTATCACTGATTCATGACATAGTTTGATAAAATCGCTTTATTTTTATATATTTTTGGTACCTAATAAGTTCTTTTTGAACTGAAAAAAATTATGACAAATTACTCTTTCGATTTTTTCATATCTTCACTTAGGCAATCTTTCGCTTTAGCTATTTTTCTTGTTCAAAGATTTTTCTCTTAATCTGAATTTGATCAATATATCATGTTTAAAGCATGAATGAGGCTCATTTGCAAATTACTAAAACATTTGAATTCAAATGGTTTAAAACATCCAAAAATTAGTATACATTTGATTTAAATATAAAAAATATATATATTACACTTACAAAAATTAGTTTACAAATTACTATTACTTCCTTCTAAATCACTTTGATAGAAAACTTAGTAAAACCTTCACTCAAAGTACAAAATATTCTTATCAAAACTTTAGAATTAAAATCAATATTTATTTGCCATTTCTCAACTAACAATCATCATCATTTCCATCAATATCTTGAATTTAAATTCAATCACCAACACACAATTCACATATATCACCTTATAATAAGGTGTTACAAAGTCCATGCTTTAGTTGGGTTTTACTTATGCATCTCACAACATATTAACCATCTTGGTGGTTTCTTTTTTATCAGATAGGTATTTATGAAATTGCGATCATTTTTCATCTAAAAGTTTACAAACATTTCTTCAAATGAAGAACTTGAATTAATTTAGCTTTGAATTTCAGCTTTAAACTCTTCATTTTCTTTAATCAATTTTAAGTTAACTTTTTTAACCATGTTGCATCTGATCTACATTTATGACTTTTGATCTTCAGATGCTGAGATATCAAGATCCTCTCATGTTTTCATCGAAAGTAGAGGGACAATTTTTTAAATATTTATATTTTAAGTTTGACAATATCGTTTTTTCACTTCCTAAAAAATTCTTGTCTAGCGTTTGTTTGTTTCAAATCTAAGAATAATGTATATGGATATAAAAGTTCTTATGAAGATAATTCCTTTTATTTTCATGAAATTAATTTCAAGAGCATGAGAAAGCGGACTCCCATGAATATAAATTTCATATATATTTATTTTAATTTTTCTTCATAACTACTAATTTTTCTAGAAATATTAAATTGTGTGCCAAATATTTTTTTAAAAATATTCTCAACAATAAAATTCCCATAATTATATTCCTAAAAAAATCATTCTTATTTTTCATCTCTTGAAACAAACGCTACTTACTATTCTCCTCTACAAGCAAAAAAGGGATAATCTAAATCCAATTTTCATGGGATATCTTATACATTTTTAGATTTTTATTTCACACTTTTTGGTAACCAATTAAACAACAGCGACAAAAACGGTCCCAAATCTAAAACACCACCCACACATTCTCATACAAGACACAACACTTTTTCCTCGATTTTCTCAAATCTTCAAACTCGTATCGCCATGCTCACGTTCCTCATTTTCCTAACAATCCAAAAACACCTTTGTTCTTTTCTTCAACCACCGTCACACACGACCAACCCTTAGTTCAAGGCTTGTTATCTTGTCTTCCAATATTATTGATGGAATCAACAAAAATCAAACCCAACAATAATAAAAGTAGAAGCAAACGTCATCATTTGTTCCAGTGTTTTAAACCTGATGATGTCGTTGATCCACCACCGCGTCGAAAAGCGAAAAATAGTGACCCGCTTCTTAGTTACATTGCCTTAGCAGAGAAGCATGGCATTGTGTTGCCAACCGTTTTGTCGTCGGCTTTGATGGCGGCAAAAGGCGGTGGAGATGGAAGTGCAAGTCGTCGGAGAAAGATTGGTAAAGAAAGGTCTCTTCGAATTCGCCAGGTTTTAATTTCGGCTTTGAATCACACATCATTGGTACTTTTCCTATTTCTTCCTTACATTACTTCCTATTACTTTTTGCAAATATTTATTTATTTGTTTGTTTTTTATATAATGCAAACAAAAATATTTTATCAACATTTATTCAAATGAATTAACTATTTTTTTTTTGCATGATTCTATGTTATTATGGTTGTTGATGTTGTTATAACGAGTAATAATTCTGTTTTTTTAATTAAAATCAAAGATAAGCATTGTTAATATTCTTGATGTAGCAATAGTTATGCGGTCATGGACACGGAAAATCTTGACATCATACCCACAATCACACGGACACATGCAAACCGTTTTTAATACCTTTGATTCTCTCGAATATAGTGTGAAAACTATGCAACAAAGATAATAAAATGTGAAGTGGCAATTGCCTCTATTATTAGGGCGGTCTAAGTAATCATCGGCTGATTTAACTTTCAAACAGAAAAATTATTTGTACGGGCAAAAGTGTGGACCATATTTTACTTAAATTTTAAATTTAACGTGGAGATTTAAGATTTGGAGTGTTGTAATCTACCTAGGATTTTGAGTGTTGAAATCCACCTAATATTTGTATCCAAATTTGTCTCCATTAAGAAAATTATTATAATTTTTAAATTTTATATAAATGTACTTATTTATTTTAATTAAATTTTCTTTTATGTATTATAAATTTCAATCTCCTCGTTATTAAAGATATGATTTTAATATTTTTTATTATATTAATTATAATAAATATGATATTTAGATTGATTATTCTATCTATATTAACGGGCAGGAAAGCGGCAAAATCTACCATTAGTCAAGGGGTGAGGGCAGCAAAATCTGTCTCCAACCTATTGTGTAGTCGTACCTAGAATGTAGTATTATATGGGGTAGGTTATTTTGTATTTTCCTTGTAATTTATTTAGTGTGGTTAAGTATTTGTATTTGGATTGATGTTCCTATTAATACTTCCTTCAATTATTGAATAAAAAAATGCGGGAAAGAGAGAGGAGTAAATACTTGTATGGTTACAATATTTTTGGGCATAAAATTTGGATGTGCACAGCTAAAAATACATATTATTTAATTATTTGAAAAATACTTATTATTTTATTTTATTTTTCTTTTTATATTTTTTCATTTTTTTTTAGTGTGTCCAAATCTTGTTACCAAAACCCTAAGACTACACAAGAATTGCTCAAAGAGGATGTGTAGAAGCATGGCTGTGAGTTTAATGGTGTAGGAAATAGCATAGAGAAACTATTGTTAAAAAAAAAAACCAGAGGATATAAAAACTAAAAAAAATAGGTAGATCGTGAAAAAGAAAAAGAAGAGATATTTCAAAGGAACACACTAATTCCTTATTTTAAAAATCAGTTTTTTTTTCTCCTTATTTGAACCATGGCTTTTCAAGTTCTTCTATTTTCATCAATCATCCATCATATTATAATTTTGATTTCAAAATTTTAAATCCTCTATGTAACTTTTGTTGGTTGTCGTTGAAAGGGTATAAAAACTATTAGTAGTGACTATTTTTGACCCACTTTTGGTTTGTTCATTACACAAATCTTTACAAATTTTAAAACTTAAAATTGATGTCTATTATGAATCTTCTTCGATTTAGTCATCTTAAAATTAATATATATACCTAAAAGTAAGGGAGCTCTTGTCAAGTGAAAAATATAAATAATTGTTTATGTCCTAAATTTTTAATAAATAAGAAGGAATAATAAATGTAAGTACAAAAGTGCGCCTAAGAGTGGGGGTAAATTAGGTGTTTATAAATTTTCTTGTTTTTAGAGATTTAGTGTTTGATTTTTCTGATTTAAGATAGTGTATGGAAAAGATAAATGGCAGAAAAATAAAGAACACAAAGATACTATCCTGGTTCCCCTTATCACCAAGGGTACATCCAGTCCTCTTGCACACCACAAGAGATTTTCCACTATTGTTAGAATAAGTACAAGTCCCACCCTAGGAGCTTTCTTACAAACTCCTAACAATCACCCTAAGATAGCACACCACTATCTTAGTTTACAAAACTTGAAGAAAGAACACCACTTTTCTCAATTTACAACACTTGAAGAAAGTACACCATTTTCTTCAATTTACAACACTTGAATGGTTTAGCAATATGGATTTTGACTTAGATCAATATGATATAATAGGTGATGTACAATGATAACAATCCAATATAATTTCAAGTACACTAGAGAACTTTTCTCAATGATATGAAAATGTAAAATCTGTACTTGAAATATAAAAGTGAAACTTTGAATAAATCAAAACATTTTAGAAAGTTTGTTCAAGAATACACCTCTTTGTAACGTTCAAAAATATTCAAAAATTGCTCCTTGTATTCGAATACACATGTGTGTAGTTGAATATAGATTAGTGAAAATTTGCCACTGACTTACTATGTATTCGACTACACATAGTCGTAGTCGAATACGAGATTTTTGCTTCTGATTTGCTTTGTATTCGAATACAGGATGCTGTATTTGAATACACTTATGTATTTTGCCAAAAATATTATTTTCAAACATTATTTATATATTTTTACTTTTTGAAAATCCTTTTGATGCATATGCTAAAATGAAAGGTTCTCATGTGCATTTGAAATATATGAATATTCGATTGCATCATGTACCTTTACATTATAAAACTTCTAGCATATTTGACCATAGTTGTCTTTGATGTTTGACTTCTTTTTGAGCTTGCAACTTGATCACTTTCCTTGGTCTTTGTCTTCATCAAAAACATGTATTTTACAATAAATATTTTAAAAACTAATATACTTTAAACATTTTCTTATAATCGGCTTTCGAACATAAATCAAGTTTAAAATACTCATTTTCCTTAAAAGGTTTTTTATTCAATATTTCCCCCAGCCAAATAAAATATTGGTGGTGATTTTATTGTTCACGAAAAATCGCTTTAATTTTTGGTCCGGTACAATCTTTTTTGGTAACTTTTTATGTGGTGTATTTTTTGTTTAAAATGTTCAATACAATCTTGAAATAATAGCACAACTCAATAATTTTGTATTGATATTTTTACAGGGCAAGAAAATTATAAATAGAAGTAAAACGAAAAAGAATACTTGGTCTAGATCAAGGATGAGCAAGTTAGGAGGAGAAGCTGATCATAACACCTCAAACACAAATCCTAAAGTACCATATGGAACCTATTCATCAAATCCATCAAAAAAATATGGAAACAATTCATACACTTCATCTTCTCATTGTTCACCACCATTCACTCCTTCCACATTATCATCTTCTACTTTTTCAAGTAATTCACAAGGTACTCAAGTTTTGGGTTCATCCTTTGTATTGTATCCAAACCCAATGAATGGAATTGGGGTGAAACAAGATGTTAAAGAGAGTAGAAAAGGGTGTTTTGGTTCAAACATAGGTTTGTATTTGCTTTTTTTTTATTAGTCTTTTGGTGTTGATTTTCTTTACAAGGGAGGTGATGTTCTCATCTTCATCAGAATTCTCATCATCGATTTTCTCTTTTGACTCCGCTTTTAAGGCAATGTTCTTTGGTTTGTTTTCTTGATTTTCATTTTGTTCTAACCTTTCAAGTTCAATTTCATGTTCTTGAAGTTTTCCAAAAAGTGCAGACAGAGACATCTTTGATAGGCTTTTCTTTTCAGAAATTGTCGTTACTTTAGGTTGCCATGCCCTTGTTAATGATCTTAGAACTTTAAGGTTCAATTCATCATTATTGAAGGTTTTTGCAAGAGCCGTCAAGTGGTTGGTCATATGAGAAAATCTTTTCTGCAAGTCCAGAATAGATTCTCTGGGCTGCATTCGGAAAAATTCATACTCTTGAGACAATGTGTTGAGTTTGGAACGGTTTACCTCAATGGTTCCTTCATGTGTTATTTCAAGTGTATCCCATATTTCCTTCGCTGTTTTGCAATGAGATATACGGAAGAATTCGTCCATTCCCAGTGCAGATTGTAGCATGTTTTTGGCCTTTTTATCAAACAATATTTTCCTTTTGTCATCATCTGTCCATGAGCCTTTTATCTTTACTTCTTTATTATTGATATCTGTTGTTGGAACATAGGGATCGTTTTCTATCGTTTCCCATATATCATCTCATTGTGCCTCAAGATATGCATGAAAATGGCTTTATAAGTGCGAGACAAAATTTGTTCAACCATATGCTATTAAGTCACAAATATCATACCACTCAGATCACATATCACGTTCTAGATGTTCAACCATAAACATGGGAGAATGTGTAGTCCCACATTATATGACCTAAAAATGAGTTTATAAATTAAAGGCAATCTTCACATTACAAGTCATTTATAAAGTTCAGTTAATCATAATCCAAATAATAAGATCACTAATTATTATGTATTTCTGCAAATTCACTACAAGAAGTTTTCATTATTACGATACTTAGCATGCGACAGTTATAAAATAACCACCCTCACCACAACATTGCGACGGGTCTTGGGGCAATTTTTGTCAATTGTCGTCGCCCTTTAAAGAAAACTCAAATCACTCTTGTGTTTCATTTCCCAATTTTTGTTGTTTTCATTTCTCAGTCCCACGTGTTGTCTTCGTTTCTCAGTTTTGTCAACGCTTATGGAAATGAAACCAATTTTGAAGAAAAAAAAAATCACCTATGTCAAATAAGGTGACTTATCATCTTGCAAACAAAATCATCTCTTGCAAAGGTAATCTCTCAATCTATCAATTTCTCAAATTTCTAAAAAAGAAAAACGAAAACTAATAACTTCGGCGATGGAACTGTTTCTCACTTCGATCTTTAACGAAAACTAATAACTCTTTCTTTGTGTTATAATGGCTTGGATTGTAATAATCATGTGTGTGCTTGTTACTGATTTAGATGTTATGAATGAAATTTTCAAAGGATGATGAAATGCATCATGGGAATTCTATACATTTGAGGGAAGGTCACTCTAGTTTTTGGTATATTAGTTTCATAGCTTATGCTTGAATATAGATCATACTAAATTTTGGTCTTTCTTAAAACATGGATTGTTTTCAATTAGTTTAGCTTTGTGAGTGTGCTTATGCTAATTATCCTAACTTCCAATTAGTTTAGTTTTCTGGTTTTATCTAAAATTTGTGGCTGAACTATGTGATTTCGTAGAGCTGCAAGGCATATTTTTGGAATAAAATTGTAAATTGATAACAAAGACATTCACAATCTGAATAAATGGTACAAAGTAAAGCATAAAATGGTAAAACATAACTGTAGAAGATGAAGCATATGTATTGTTCAATTTTTTTTCGTTAGTATTAATAATCTATGTTAAATATTACTCACTATGGTGATTTTTTATGCCAGCATTCTTTGCCACATTCCAATTTCTCTAATTTAGATTCAATGATGTCTTATGTTAAATTTGAAAAAATGGTACAAAGTAAAACATAATATGATAAAACATAATTGTAGTAGATGGAGCATATGCATTGTTCAATTATTTTTCTTTAGTATTAATATTATCTATTAAATATTACTCACTATGGTGATTTTTTATGCTAGCATTCTTTGCCACATTCCAATTTCTCTAGTTTAGATTCAATGGTATCTTATGTGAAATTGCTCTTTTACTTTTGAGATGATAAATAAACAGAATTAAAGAAATAGCTACATAAATAACATATGAGGGAAGTTTTCTAGCTTTTTAAACATGGAAGTTTTCTCAAAACCTTGTTTATCATGAGTTGGCTCAACAAACTCTGCTTACATAATACCTATCACAAGGTTAACATAGTTAGGGCCCATACTTTACGAATCCAATATATCTATAACTAGTGAAGAGTTACTCACCAACAACTCATCTACTTCTACTGTCTGAATATCTTACAACCTGCAAAAATGGTTGGCATATCAAAGAGGCAGCAATATCATTAGCGAGATAGGATGGGAAAAGACACAATACATGTCAATGTTTAACTTATACAATTGATATGTTGATTATAGGATGTTATAATTTTATATTCAAAAACAGGAAAAGGTTTTTGTGATTGTATATGCAATAAGGTATAATATACTATAATTAAATATAAGCTTTATAAGGTTTAGTTAATATAGAATTTGGCAGAATAGAGAATTCGGAACAGAGAATTCGGAAGAACTGTATATAGGCTTTAAAGGGTTAAGTTTTATACTCAAGTTAAGCATTTTTTGAATGTTTGTCAAGTACTACATACCTAGTCTAATCATACTTTGTGATTAGTGCACTACTACTCATCATTCTAATTTTAATATGTATTTATCTATGTAAAACATCTTTCACTTGATTATTTTTTTTTTTATATTGTCTTTTTTACTTGTTTCTTAATATATTAGCAACATACCCCATACCATGCTTTTTTGCTCACTTTATTTTTGGACAATGTTGCATTTATCCCCCAAAGTTGCTATTCTCTAAATAAGATATTCATAAATTTAATGCATTTTTTTTATTTTATTATATATATATATACTAAAATTGAATCTGGTGGCATTTATATTACTACAAATTGTGTACTTCGTGAATTTTCTGCATTTGGTATGTTTTGATACTCATTGTGATGGAAGGTTCAAATGCCTTATCCGTCCAATATCTCTTTGATTTTATTGCGTCCCTACTTTTCTTGATTTTTTTTTCTTTCTATTTTTCAATATTTGAACTAGTAGCTTTTTAATCTACTACAAAAGCTATTTTTGTCATCACTTCTAGTCAAATGGTGACTATATTATTTTTAAATTAAAACATAAAAAAAACTTCATGAAATCAAGAGTGGAACCCAGTAAACGTGATTCTAGTACATTATTAGTGCGTTAGAACATTATTGTTATACTTACGTGTTTGTAGAAAACATGGATATATCTACTCGTTTCTTAATATATATGTGGGTCTACTAGCTTCATGAGAAGAAAAAATATCTACATGTTGCAATTCAGACTAAAGTTATATTGTTGTTTGGTAGAACATAGACTTGGTCAAATTACATCATATGATGTGTTTGGTTCATCTGGTCAAACATTTTTGGCTGATCTATTGTTTTTCGTAGAAGTCATGTCATTGATCTGCACCTTTGACAGTATTATTTGTTTTCTAGCCCTCTCTCCCACCAAATGAAATGTTATAAATCACGATACTCATTATAAATTACCTCTTGCTACCACCACCTGAAATATTTATTCTTCTTGCAATATATATTATTCATGTCCATGTGTTTAGTTTTCTAGATGTGGAAGCTCTTATTCCTTTGTATATGACTTACTAAATAAATCTATTGTTATTGATCATGAACACGAAGCTAACATTGAACCTGAAGCCTCTACCTTGCATGACAATGAATAACAATTAACAAATAATGGATTTTCAAATCTAGGGCGTGGAAAATATAGTGGTACAACCATATATGCCACTTATGCTTATTATTACAATTTATCAAATATTGTCACATTTATTATCATATTTGACGTGATAAGCACATACTTGTATTCAAAATATTTGTGAACTTGTTAGTTGATAGTGATCATAAGGCCCTATTATTCTGTCTTATATGGACATGAAGAATATTGCTAACATCATATTGTTCCTCAACCTGTTTTGAAATCATTTTCTAACAGTATCTTCATTTGACTGGTATTTGAGATAATTTGAAACCATGAAAGAAATTAAGAAAAATGGTTAAAAGCATGAGTATGATGATAATAATACATTTTTCTAACTTTTTTATTTATGAGTATGAGGTTGTAATGATCTAGTTCTGGTGGAGTTCTTCCCATCGCAACCTGGAAATAATGGCTTCCTTTTTTTTCTTTTTTTATGTTTATTCAGGCTTGTTCTTCTTTAACGACATTTGTTTTGTGAATATGTTTTATGACTCTTTAGCATATTTTGTTTCGTTATGCATAGTGAATCTATTTTGTTTAAGGTTAATCTTTTTTATGTTCTAAGTTGAATTATGTTCTTTGTGTGTCAAAATAACATTTGTTAATCTTCTTTGAAGCAATGGATAAGTCATGGATTATGAAGCCACACACATCGGTTGAATATGATCAAGGGATAAATGGATTTATTAATTTCGGCTTTCGAGATGAATTAGAAAATGGAGAAATAATATGCCTTTGTAAACGTTGTGGTTTCAAAAATCCGCAAAGTAGAAGTGTAATGTACGATCACTTAAAGTGCAAACCATTTCCAAAGGGATACACCCTTTGGGTACATCATGGGGAGTCCATAGGAGAAACTTGTACTATCTCACCTAGTATTGTTTCAAATATAGTTCAAGGCACAACTTTCATTGATGAACATATACAGAACATGATCAACGATGCTTTTTGAGTCGACGATCATGCAAATGAAGTACCCATTGAATCAAAAGCATAGATTGATCGGAATGAAGATATGGTGTCAATGCAAGTCAGCAAAGGTATGAAGAGGACAAATAGTACTATGAACTAAATAGAGAAAGAGAACAACTTTTGTATAAAGGGTGTGTTAAATATTCAAGACTATATGTTTTGGTAAAGTTGTATCACATTAAATGTTTATGTGGAATGATAGATAAAGCCATGACAATGGTTTTAGAGTTATTAAAAGATAGATTTGAATTTGAAAATATACCTAATTCATTCTATGAAGCCTAGAAAACAATCACCAAGCTTGGTTTAAATTATGAAAAGATCTTTATTTGTCCGAATAATTGTATGCTTTATTGGGAGAATAAGGAAGATGAAGAAAGTGAGACATGCAAAATTTTTAACACTTCCAAATGGAAATCAAAACCAAAGTTGGTGCAATTGGAGTGTTGAGTGATGGCAATAATCAAAAGAAAGTTCATGAAAACGTTTTTCGATATTTTCCATTAAAACCACGGTTTCAAATATTATTTTTTTCCTCAAAGTATGTCGAGTATATGAGAGATGACATGCAATAGATAGTAAGAATGATGGAATGTTAAGGCATCCTAAAGATTCTGAAGCTTTGAAATATTTTGACTTGACACACACTTGGTTTGCATCAGACCTACGAAATGTGCGTCTTGCATTGGTTGCCTAGTGATGGTTTTGATCATTTTGGTATGATAAGTACAAATTATAGTATTTGGCCAATTATTCTCATTTTATACAACACTCCTCCATGGGTGTGCATGAAACAAACATATTTTATAATGTCAATGATAATTCCCGGTAAAAAAAAATGTCTGGAAATGATATTGATGTCTACTTACAACCTTTAGTCAAAGAATTAAAGGAGTTATGGGCATCAAGTGTCGATACATACGACTTTGATGTGGACAATTAGTGATTTTTCGGGGTTGGGTATACTTTCTGGGTGGAACACTTACACCGGACTTGCTTTCCCATCGTGTAACATTGTCTCTACTCCTCGACGTCTTCCTTATAGCAAAAAGTGGTATTTTATGAGTAATCATCGTTTTCTTGATCGGAGACTTATATTTAGATTGAACAAAGTCCGCTTTGATGGTCAACAAGATATGCGTGGTCCACCTAAAATGTTATATGGGCTTCAAATTATTGAACAAGTTCAAAACATTAATGTCATATTTGGTAGAAAGCCATAGAAAGAATGGTTAGGAAAAACAACATGTAGTGGACGACCTACACAAGGTGTCAATCAACAATGGAAAGAGAAAAGCTTATTCTTTGAACTTCCATACTGGAAGGATAATCTTTTGCGCCATAATCTTGACATGATGCATATTGAGAAAAAGGTGTGTGATAATATCATATTTACTTTGCTAAATGATAGCACAAAAAGTAAAAAGTCATCGTAATGTAAGAAAATACCTTAAAGCTATGGGCATAAGACTTGACCTTTTGCCCAATGAAATTGGAAGAATGTCTCTAGCCTTCTTTACTCTGACTACTAAAGGTAGGAAGAGATTTTTAACAACTTTAAAGAATATCATTGTCCTTGATGGTTATTCGAGCATAATTTCTAGATGCATTGACATGGAAAATCTTTAGTGTAATGGAATGTTGAAGAGTCATGATTGTCAGATATTGATGGAACAACTTCTACCGTTAGCCATTCAAACAAAATTACATGATGATGTTTCAGCTATATTGATTGAGTTTTGCTCATTCTTTAGACAATTATGTAGTAAAGTATTGAATGTTGATGATTTGTATAAATTGCAAAACCATATTGTCCTCACTTTATGCCATGTGGAAATGATATTTCCTCCCTCGTTCTTCACTATTATGGTTCACTTGGTTGTTCACCTTGTTGAAGAAGTTAAATTTGGAGGTCATGTTCATTATCGATGGATGTATCCTGTTGAAAGGTAAAATATGTATGATCTTGTTCCTTCAATAATTGGTAGTTGACAATTTTGTTCTAACTAATATTATTGTGGTTCAATATTAGGTGTTTAGGACAACTTAAATCGTATGTACGTAATAAAGCCCGACCAGAAGAATATTTTGCATAAGGATGGCTTGTACAAGAGATTTTTACATTTTTTCAAGATATCTAGAAAACATTAAGACTAGATGGAATCAACTTGGTCGTGTAGATGATGAGCCTATTAATGAGATACAAATTGACTCACATGTAGTCAAATTACACCAATTAGTGGATCTTCATACTACACCCTTACAGCAATTGAAAAATTACAGGCTCAAAGACACATTTTAACAAGTTGTATCATAGTTGACTACTATCTAAGGTAAGTAAGTTTATTCTGTTTGTATTATTTACCACTAAGTTTTCTTTTTTATACATCTAATTTGAAATAACCAAATAGGCAATATAGAAGTATTATTCGAAGCCAAATGGTGAGTGGTGCAAGGAGTGTTGTTGAGGTAGACAAGAAGGTTCATAGAGAGTTTTCTCGTTGGTTCCGCAATCGTGTTAATGTTCATGACAAAATTGGTGATTTGGTTGCTTTGATTTTTAATAAGAATGTGACTAATTGTATATTTTATGGTGTTTAGTTTTGAAACAGTGTCGACAACATTAGTGGATTAGATAAAAATGTTCTTGTTAGTCTTGCTCAAAGTCCTTCTGATAAATTTAGAAGGTTCACTACATATAATGTCAATGGATTCAAATTTTGAACATTGGCACGAGAGAATTTATTAAAAACTCAAAATAGTGGAGTTTTTCGCATGTTCGGAACACGAAGTTACTCAAGCAATAGTGATGCCCAAATGAGATTTGGAGGGGGGCCTTACTATGGAAGATTGATATATATCATTGAGTTTTCCTATGACGGATTCAAAGTGCCCATGTTTAAATGCAAATGGGCGAATACCACAAATCCAAGAGGAATTAAATAGATAAGTTGGGTTTTACCTCCATAAATTTTGCAAAACTAATACATACTGGAGAACATGAAGATGATGAACCATACATTAAAGCGTCTGAAGCTCAAATGGTTTATTATGTAGATCATGAAAAGGAACAAGGATAGAGCATACCTACTCATTTAAAGCCAAGACATGGGTGGAGAAGATGAAATTATGGCACCCATTTAACCATAGCCATCTCAAAATTTGGAACGAAATATTTCTAATGAAACCACACATATACAATTGGCAAGAATGGCTACAGATGATGATCCTGAAATTTCAAATTTATTGAGGATTTTGATGACAATAATCAGCATATGAATTTATGATTATTAATAATTCTAGTTTGTTTTTTATGATACGATACTATTCGATCTATGTTATTTACTACCTTTTTATTGTTGTGTTGTGTTTAATATGTTCATTTTTGTTATTGTGTTTGTTTTTGTCTTATGCATAATTATGATTGACATCTTAGAAAATCCTATATCACTACAACAATTGTGGTCTCTAGCAACACTTTTTTAAACAACATGTATAAAGTGTTGCTTAAAAGTGGATAAGGTAACATTTTTTGTTTGTTGCTAGAATTGTTCTTGTAACACTGTATAAACGTTCCCTAAAATATTTATGGGAACAATTTTAAAATGTCTCCGTCGTAGCTTTTTGACAATATATGATAAATGTCCCCTTATGTACTTTTAGGAACATTTTTCAATTGTTACCTTTCATCGAGCAAAAGGTTACATTTTAAAAATATTGCTTAAAAAATTTAAAATTGATGTGATTTTTTGCTGGATGAATTCTTTCAAATACAATTTAAATATTAATTTTTTATTAAAATTTAAAAGAAAAATTTATTAACACATAAATAAAATAAAATTATTCTTACCTAACTATTATCATTCTTGTAAAAAAAAATAATTTGTTTATTATTATTATTATTATTATTATTATTATTATTATTATTATTATTATTATTATTTTAGTTATGGTCAAAAGAAATGGAACAAATCTTAATAAAATGGAAAAACAAAAACCCTATTCTTCTTAATAAAATGGGAAAACAAAAACCCTATTCTTCTATCATCCCTTTTCATTCGTAACACTTCGCAAACAAACACATCGCCTTCGATTTACTCTCAGTTCCCTCTCCACTCACTCTTATCGCTTCTACAAGATCCTGAATCGTGGAGTCAACTCGCCGCCGCCGATTCACCGCAAGTTTCATCTCAGCCCTAAACACCAATGCATCGACGCACTATGTCGGATTCAGAATCTTCGCCGCCGGAAGAGAGAGAGCGGAATCGAGGGATCTGATGGCAGCGGTGCAAACAAAAGGAAAAAAAATCGGATAACAAAAGGAAAAAAAAAACCGTATAAAAACTAGGGGTGGACAAAAAACCGTGACTCACCCGAAACCGCACAAACTGAGTTCAATTTTTGCCAAACAGTCAGGTTTATATGGGTAGTCGGATAAAAAAAGGAAAAAAAATCGAGGACAAACGGATGCATTCCGTCGGGTCCTATCTGCAAATTTCAATCCAGTAGTATCCAACACCGACCGAGAAAAACAACTTTTCCATTTTATGTTATTAGTTTAATAGGGGTCACTAACAAAATAGTACAAAATTAATTGGAGTAATCAAATATTTTTAGAGACTTGTCACTTCACTATATTCATTGTTTCAAAAATATATTAAATCTATAATTTCTTTTGCTATAGTCATTGAGCCTTTCTCTAAAATAACCCGTTTAAATAATTTTTTTCAACAAAACAATACTCACTACATTATATTGTAGACTTGAATTTCAAAATTTCACATTTGATCCTTTTCATCTCTCTCAATCTAGAGTTTTCTACCACCAATTCACCTCATATTTGTATGTAAGGTACAAAAAAAAAATTTGGTTATGATGCAACAAAGATAGTTTCTCTATGAGAGATTTTTCTCTAGGAATTCAAAGCAAGATGTTTACCTACACAGAAACTAGATAGTCGACTTCCTTATTGTCATTCGTTGGGTTCTCTATTTCTTCTTCCCATCTATAATATTCTAAAATTTAGACGAAAATCTATGCTTTGAAACCTCAAACCCGTAACAACCCATCCGACACAACCGACATCCGACACCGAACAAACCCGCTGACAAAAACGGTCGAAGATGATTTTTACAATATAGCATTCGGTTTAGTTATGGATTGCCAGTTTTCATCTCTCTTTTGGTTTTGACATCACTAATTTTAATTGACATCACTAATTTTAATGAAAATTTGAATATAAGAATTAGTAATGATTACTCCATATTCTCATTTGATTTGATTTCGATGTCAATCTTAAAATTAACCAACAAATGACCACTTTATACCGAAGAACTATGTAATCATGACTTTTAGATATACCTAGAAGTAATGGAGCTCTTGCCAAGTACAAAATATAAATAATTGTTAATATCCTAAATTTTTAATAAATAAGAAGGAACAATAAGTATTTTAAAAACTACTATACTTTAATTTATTAACTTTTTATTTTAAATATCGTAAGGTAATAATACTTTATTTATTTTTTTACGTATAATCGACTTTCGAACATAAATCAAGTTTAAAATACCCATTTTCTTTAAAAGATTTTTTATGCAATATTTCCCTAGCCAAATAAAATATTGGTGGTGATTTTATTGTTCACGAAAAATCGCTTTAATTTTTGGTCCGCTACAATCTGTTATGGTAACTTTTTACGTGGTGTATTTTTTGTTTAAAATATTCAATACAATCTTGAAATAATAGTACAACTCAATAATTTTGTGGACATACACACATAACTAATTTGTATTCATATTTTTACAGGGCAAGATAATTATAAATAGAAGTAAAACAAAAAAGAATACTTGGTCTAGATCAAGAATGAGCAAGTTAGGAGGAGAAGCTGATCATAACACCTCAAATATAAATCCTAAAGTACCATACGGAACCTATTCATCAAATCCTTCAAAAAAATATGGAAACCATTCATACACTTCATCTTCTCATTGTTCACCACCATTCACTCCTTCCACATTATCATCTTCTACTTTTTCAAGTAATTCACAAGGTACTCAAGTTTTGGGTTCATCCTTTGTATTGTATCCAAACCCAATGAATGGAATTGGGGTGAAGCAAGATGTTAAAGAGATTAGAAAAGGGTGTTTTGGTTCAAACATAGGTTTGTATTTGCTTTTTTTTTATTGTCTTTTGGTGTTGATTTTCTTTACAAGGGAGGTGATGTTCTCATCTTCATCAGAATTCTCATCATCGATTTTCTCTTTTGACTCCGCTTTTAAGGCAATGTTCTTTGGTTTGTTTTCTTGATTTTCATTTTGTTCTAACCTTTCAAGTTCAATTTCATGTTCTTGAAGTTTTCCAAAAAGTGCAGACAGAGACATCTTTGATAGGCTTTTCTTTTCAGAAATTGTCGTTACTTTAGGTTGCCATGCCCTTGTTAATGATCTTAGAACTTTAAGGTTCAATTCATCATTATTGAAGGTTTTTGCAAGAGCCGTCAAGTGGTTGGTCATATGAGAAAATCTTTTCTGCAAGTCCAGAATAGATTCTCTGGGCTGCATTCGGAAAAATTCATACTCTTGAGACAATGTGTTGAGTTTGGAACGGTTTACCTCAATGGTTCCTTCATGTGTTATTTCAAGTGTATCCCATATTTCCTTCGCTGTTTTGCAATGAGATATACGGAAGAATTCGTCCATTCCCAGTGCAGATTGTAGCATGTTTTTGGCCTTTTTATCAAACAATATTTTCCTTTTGTCATCATCTGTCCATGAGCCTTTTATCTTTACTTCTTTATTATTGATATCTGTTGTTGGAACATAGGGATCGTTTTCTATCGTTTCCCATATATCATCTCATTGTGCCTCAAGATATGCCTGCATGCGTATCTTCCAGAAATCATAGTGTTCGCCAACGAAACATGGTGGTTTATTGCTACTACCACCATCTCTAAAAACTGGTTGTGTGGAAGCTATTAATAAGGATCGAGGAGCAAATTACCGGAACCTGCTCTGATACCAATTGTAAGTACAAAAGTGCGCCTAAGAGTGGGGGTAAATTAGGTGTTTAGAAATTTTCTTGTTTTTAGAGATTTAGTGTTTGATTTTTCTGATTTAAGATAGTGTATGGAAAAGATAAAT
>NC_021166.2:27378366-27392281 GCF_000331145.2 Cicer arietinum
CGCCCTTTAAAGAAAACTCAAATCACTCTTGTGTTTCATTTCCCAATTTTTGTTGTTTTCATTTCTCAGTCCCACGTGTTGTCTTCGTTTCTCAGTTTTGTCAACGCTTATGGAAATGAAACCAATTTTGAAGAAAAAAAAAATCACCTATGTCAAATAAGGTGACTTATCATCTTGCAAACAAAATCATCTCTTGCAAAGGTAATCTCTCAATCTATCAATTTCTCAAATTTCTAAAAAAGAAAAACGAAAACTAATAACTTCGGCGATGGAACTGTTTCTCACTTCGATCTTTAACGAAAACTAATAACTCTTTCTTTGTGTTATAATGGCTTGGATTGTAATAATCATGTGTGTGCTTGTTACTGATTTAGATGTTATGAATGAAATTTTCAAAGGATGATGAAATGCATCATGGGAATTCTATACATTTGAGGGAAGGTCACTCTAGTTTTTGGTATATTAGTTTCATAGCTTATGCTTGAATATAGATCATACTAAATTTTGGTCTTTCTTAAAACATGGATTGTTTTCAATTAGTTTAGCTTTGTGAGTGTGCTTATGCTAATTATCCTAACTTTCAATTAGTTTAGTTTTCTGGTTTTATCTAAAATTTGTGGCTGAACTATGTGATTTCGTAGAGCTGCAAGGCATATTTTTGGAATAAAATTGTAAATTGATAACAAAGACATTCACAATCTGAATAAATGGTACAAAGTAAAGCATAAAATGGTAAAACATAACTGTAGAAGATGGAGCATATGTATTGTTCAATTTTTTTTCGTTAGTATTAATAATCTATGTTAAATATTACTCACTATGGTGATTTTTTATGCCAGCATTCTTTGCCACATTCCAATTTCTCTAATTTAGATTCAATGATGTCTTATGTTAAATTTGAAAAAATGGTACAAAGTAAAACATAATATGATAAAACATAATTGTAGTAGATGGAGCATATGCATTGTTCAATTATTTTTCTTTAGTATTAATATTATCTATTAAATATTACTCACTATGGTGATTTTTTATGCCAGCATTCTTTGCCACATTCCAATTTCTCTAATTTAGATTCAATGATGTCTTATGTTAAATTTGAAAAAGTGGTACAAAGTAAAACATAATATGATAAAACATAATTGTAGTAGATGGAGCATATGCATTGTTCAATTATTTTTCTTTAGTATTAATATTATCTATTAAATATTCCTCACTATGGTGATTTTTTATGCTAGCATTCTTTGCCACATTCCAATTTCTCTAGTTTAGATTCAATGGTATCTTATGTGAAATTGCTCTTTTACTTTTGAGATGATAAATAAACTGAATTAAAGAAATAGCTACAAAAGTAACAGATAAAGGAAGTTTTCTAGCTTTTGAAACAGGGAAGTTTTCTCAAAATCTTGTTTATCATGAGTTGGCTCAACAAAATCTGCTTACATGATACCTATCACAAGGTTAACATAGTTAGGGCCCATATTTTAAGAATCCAATAATTCTATAACCAGTGACGCGTTACTCACACCAACAACTCCTCTACCTCTACTGGCTAAATATCTTACAACTTGCCAAAATGGCTGGCAAATCAAAGAGGCAACAATAGCATTAGCGAGATAGGATGGGAAAAGACACAATACATGCCAATGTTTAATTTATACAATTGATATGGTGATTACACGAATTTGGCAGAACAGGGATGTCTGGTCTGATCATACTCATTATACCTGGTCAGAACAAAGAATTTGGCAGAACTATATATGGGCTTTAAAGGGTTAAGCTTTATATTCCAGTTTATTTTGCATGTTTGTCCAGTACTATATACTTGGTCTGATCATACTTCTTGATTCTTGCACTACTATTCATCATTCTAATTTAAATATGTATTTATCTATGTAAAACATCTTCCACTTGATTCTTTTTGTTTTTATATTGTCTTTTTTTACTTGTTTCTTAATATTTTTGTCGCACTCCCCCTCCCGTGCTTTTTTGTTCACTTTACTTTTGGACAATGCTGCTTTTATCCCCCAAAGTTGCTACTCTTTAAATAAGGTGTTCATAAATTTGGTGCACCTTTTTTATTTTATTTTATTTTATAGATTTTCTAAAATTGAATCTAGTGGCATTTCTATTACTACAAATTGTGTACTTTGTGAACTTTCTGCATATGGCTTGTTTTGATATTCATTGTGATGGAAGGTTCAAATGCCTTATTCGTCCAATATCTCTTTGATTTTATTGCTTCCCCTGCTTTTCTTGATTTTTTTTTCTTTCAATATTTGAACTAGTAACTTTTGAATCTATTACAAAAGATATTTTTATCATCACTTCTAGTCAAACGGTGACTATATTATTTTTAAATTAAAACATAAAAAAAATCATGAAATCAAGAGTGGAACCAAGTGAACATGATTCTAGAACATTATTAGTGCGTTAGAACATTATTGTTATACTTCTGTGTTTGCAGAACACATGGATATATCTACTACTTATTAAAAAAAACATGGATATATCTACTTGTTGCTTAATATATATGTGGGTCTACTAGCTTTATGAGAAAAAGAAATATCTACATGTTGCAATTCAGACTAAAGTTATATTGTTGTTTTGTAGAATATTGTTTTTCGTAGAAGTCATGTCATTGATTTTCACCTTTGATGGTATTATTTGTTTTATGACCCTCTCTCCCATCCAATGAAATGTTATAAATTAAGATACTCATTATAAATTACCACTATCTACTACCACCACCTGAAATATTTATTCTTCTTGCTATATATATTCTTCATGTCCGTGTGTTCAGTTTTCTAGATGTGGAAACCCTTATTCCTTTGTATATGGCTTACTAAACAAATCTTTTGTTATTGGTCATGAACGTGAAGCTAACATTGAACCTGAAGCCTTGCCTTGCATGACAGTGAATACCAATTAATAAATAATGGATTTTCAAGTCTAGGGCGTGGAAAATATAGTGGTACCACCATATATGTCACTTATGATTACTATTATGATTTATCAAATATTATCACGTTTATTTTCATATCTGACGTGATAAGCACATACTTCTATTCAAAATCTTTGTGGACTTGTTAGTTGATAGTGATCATAAGGCCTTATTGTTCTGTCTTATATGGACATGAAGAATATTGCTAACATCATATTGTTCCCCAACCTGTTTTGAAACCATTTTCTAACAGTTTCTTCATTTGATTGGTATTTGAGATAATTTGAAACCATGAAAGAAATTAAGAAAAATGGTTAAAAGCATGAGTATGAGGTTAATTAAGCACTTCTAACTTTTTTATTTATGAGTATAAAGTTGTTATGATCTTGTTCTGGTGGAGTTATTCCCATTGCAACCTGGAAATAATGGCTTTCTTTTTTTTTTTTTTTTTTTTGAAAAAATGGTTTTTTTTTTTTTTTTTTTTGCATTTTTATATTTATTCAGATTTGTTCTTCTTTAAGGACATTTGTTTTGTGAATCTGCTTTATGACTCTTTTGCATATTTTGTTCTGTTATGCATAGTGAATCTATTTTGTTTAAGGTTAATCTTTTTTATGTTCTAAGTTGAATTGTGTTCTTTGTGTGTCAAAATAACATATGTTAATCTTTTTTGAAGCAATGGATAAGTCACCGGTTGAATATGATCAATGGATAAAGGGATTTATTAATTTTGCCTTTCGAGATGAATTAGAAAATGAAGAAATAATATGCCGTTGTAAACGTTGTGGTTTCAAAAATCCGCATAGTAGAAGTGTAATGTACGATCACTTAAAGTGCAAACCATTTCCAAAGGGATACACCTTTTGGATACATCATGTGGAGTCCATAGGAGAAACTAGTATTATCTCACCTAGTATTATATCAAATATAGTTCAAGACACAGCTGTCGTTGATGATCATATGCAGAACATGATCAACGATACTTTTGGAGTCGAAGATCATGCAAACAAAGTACCCATTGAATCAAATGCATAGATTGATCGGAAAGAAGATATGGAGCAAATGCTATTCAGCAAAGGTATGAAGAGGACAAATAGTACTATGAACTAATTAGAGAAAAAGAACAACTTTTGTATGAAGGGTGTGTTAAATATTCAAGACTATATTTTTTGGTAAAGTTGTATCACATCAAATGTTTATGTAGAATGACTGATAAAGCCATGACAATGGTTTTAGAGTTATTAAAAGATGCATTTGAATTTGAAAATATACCAAATTCATTCTATGAAGCGAAGAAAACAATCACCAATCTTGGTTTCAATTATGAAAAGATCTCTATTTGTTTGAATAATTGTATGGTTTATTGGGAGAATAAGGAAGATGATGAGAGGGAGACATGCAAAATTTGTAACACTTCCAAATAGAAATCAAAATCAAAAGTTGGTGCAATTGGAGTGTTTGGTGATGGCAATAATCAAAAGAAAGTTCATGAAAAAGTTGTTCGATATTTTCCATTAAAACCACGATTACAAGTATTATTTTTTTTCCTCAAAGTCGGCCGAGGATATGAGAGATGGCATGCAATCGATAGTAAGAATGATGGAATGTTTAGGCATCCTAAAGATTCTGAAGCATGGAAACATTTTGACTAGACACATACTTGGTTTGCATCAGACCCGCGAAATGTGCGTACACTTACACCGGACTAGTTTTCCCATCGTGTAACATTGTCTCTACTCCTCGACGTCTTCCTCATAGAAAAAAGTGGTATTTTATGGGTAATCATTGTTTTCTTGATCGGAGACATATATTTAGATTGAACAATGTCCGCTTTGATGGTCAACAAGATATGCGTGGTCCACCTAAAATGTTATATGGGCTTCAAATTATTGAACAAGTTCAAAACATTAATGTCATATTTGGTAGAAAGCCATATAAAGAATGGTTAGGAGAAAGAACATGTGGTGGACGACCTACACAAGGTGTCAATCAACAATTGAAAGAGAAAAGCTTATTATTTGAACTTCCATATTGGAAGGATAATATTATGCGCCATAATCTAGACATGATGCATATTGAGAAAAATGTGTGTGATAATATCATATTTACTTTGCTAAATGATAGCACGAAAAGTAAAAAGTCATCCTAATGTAAGAAAATACCTTAAAGCTATGGGTAAAAGACTTGACCTTTTGCCCAATGAAAATGGAAGAATGTCTCCAGCCTTCTGTACTCTGACTACTAAAGGTAAGAAGAGATTTTTAACAACTTTAAAGAATATCATTGTCCCTAATGGTTATTCGAGCAACATTTCTAGATGCATTAACATAGAAAATCTTAAGTTTAATGGAATGTTGAAGAGTCATGATTGTCACATATTGATGGAACAACTTCTACCGTTAGCCATTCAAACAAAATTACATGATGATGTTTCAGCTATATTGATTGAGTTTTGCTCATTCTTTAGACAATTATGTAGTAAAGTATTGAATGTTGATGATTTGTAAAAATTGCAAAACTAGATTGTCCTCACTTTATGCCACATGGAAATGATATTTCCTCACTCGTTCTTCATTATTATGGTTCAATTGGTTGTTCACCTTGTTGAAGAAGTTAAATTTGGAGGTCATGTTCATTATTGATGGATATATCTGATGAAAGGTAAAATATGTGTGATCTAGTTCCTTCAATAATTGGTAGTTGACAATTTTGTTCTCACTAATATTATTGTGGTTCAATATTATGTGTTTAGGACAACTTAAATCGTATGTACGTAATAAAGCCCGACCAGAAGGGTCTTTTGTAGAAGGTTACCTTGTACAAGAGATTCTTACATTTTGTTCAAGGTATCTAGAAAATATTTGACTAGATGGAATCAACTTGGTCGTGTAGATGATGAGCCTATTAATGAGATACAAATTGACTCATGTGTAGTCTAATTATTTTCTAGAGTTGGAAAATATGTTGGTGGATCTTCATACTACACCCTTACACCAATTGAAAAGTTACAGGCTCATAGACACGTTTTAACAAATTGTATCATAGTTGACTATTATCTAAGGTAAGTAATTTTATTCTATTTGTATTATTTACCACTAAGTTTTCTTTTTAATACATCTAATTTAAAATAACCAAATAGGCAATATAGAAGTATTATTCGAAGCCAAATGATGAGTGGTGCAAGGAGTGTTGTTGAGGTAGACAAGAAGGTTCATAAAGAGTCTCCTCATTGGTTTCGCAATCGCGTTAATGTTCATGACAAAATTGGTGATTGTGTTGCTTTGGTTTTTAATAAGAATGTGACTAATTGTATATTTTATGGTGTTTAGATTTGAAACAATCTCGACAACATTAGTGGATCAGATAAAATTGTTCTCGTTAGTCTTGCTCAGGGTCCTTCTGATAAATTTAGAAGGTTCACTACATATAATGTCATCAAATTTCGAAAATTGGCACGAGACAATTTATTAAAAACTCAAAAATAGTGGAGTTTTTGGCATGTTCGGAACACGAAGCTACTCAAGCAATAGTGATTTCCAAATGATATTTGGAGGGGGGGCCTTACAATGGAAGATTGATAGATATTATTGAGCTTTCCTATGATGGCTTCAAAGTGCCCATGTTTAAATGCAAATGGGCAAATACCACAAATCCAAGAGGAATTAAACAGATATGTTGAGTTTTACCTCTATAAATTTTGCAAGACTAATACGCACTGAAAAACATGAAGATGATGAGCCATACATTAAATCGTTAGAAGCTCAAATATTTTATTATGTAGATGATGAAAAGGAACAAGGATAGAGCATACTACTCATTTAAATTCAAGGGACTTGTATGACATGGGTGGAGATGATGAAATTATGGCACCCATTTAACCATACCCATCTCAGAATTTGGAACAAAATTTTTCTAATGAAACCACACATATACAATTGGTAAGAATGGCTACAGATGATGATCCTGAAACTTCAACTTTAATGAGGATTTTGACGACCATAATCAAGATATGAATCTATGATTGTTAATAATTTTAGTTTGTTGTTTATGATATGGTACTCTTCGATTCATGTTATTTACTACTTTTTATTGTTGTGTTGTATTTAATGTGCTCATTCTTTCTATTGTGTTTGTTTTTGTCTTAAGCATAATTATGAGTGACATCTTTGAAAATCCTATTTGTTTAGCTATTTGCATCAGTCTAACTTGGTTATCATCAATGTTTGCAGGGTAAGTGTGTTTGGAATCACAATCTTGTGAATAAAATGGAATCATCATATGAGGCTATTCGGCGCAAAACAATGGAAGAGAATAAAAAAATGATGGAGGCTCTCAATCTAACTCATATCTCTCAATCCCTTCAGAAATCTTCTTCTACCATTTCAAAAACCTCACTGATTGGTAATAACTCAAAATACTAACAATATGACATGTTTCTTATTCGTATTATACGTTGATTTTTTATTTATTTACATGGATAATAAATGATTGTAGCGTTTCACGAAGGGTCACTCGAGGCTTATACTACCTGGAGATCTTGAAGTAGCCAAAATGAAGCACCTGTGAAGACATGGTTTACAACCAATAGTCCAAACCACAACTCTACAACCTACCCAAATGACAACACTACCAGTAATGCAAGTGATAGGATCACTACCTTCTCTGATGACAACACCACCAACTGCAGTGCAACCGATAAAACCACCATTTTCTCAAGCGACAACATTGCCAGCAGTTCAAACGATAGAACCATATCCTTCTCCGATGACAACACCACCAACTACATTGCAAGCGACAAAATCACCACATTTTCAAGTGACAACACCAAGAACAGTGCAAGCAACAGAAGAAACACATTTCTAAGAGACATCCTCTCACTCTAAAGATGTGGTAGAAGATAAGCCAGAAATTTCTCAAAAAAGGAATTCTACATATTGTGATGTAGAAGTTATTAGTATGTTATCTAATGTCTAATTAAATTTATATAATTTAATTATTTTACATGGTTGAGGTATGACATATTTCGTTGAATTATGGGTTGGATGAGGCAAAACATATTTCAAAGACACGCCTAAGAGTATCAGACTTGCTTAAAGCTCTTCATAATGTTAGCAGAATAATAACTAGATAGTTTGTTAGGCGGTTTTTTTGGTGAAATTGCAAGGACGTCTAAGGATTTTAGAAAGTTTGTTCAAAGTTTGTTTAAGGTTTGGTTGTAGGATTGGTTTTTATTAAACTGATGTTATGGGGTATTTATACTCCATAGACATCACTTCAGATCAGTGGCCTTCATTCATAGAGGTTTAATGAAGAAATACAATGATCCGGAACCATTTCAGAATTGAAAAATTGCATTGTTTCCAGTTGTATTCGACTACAGCTTGTGTGTAGTCGAATACACATCCTTTTAACGGTCAGTTTTATTTGAATTTTGAAGCTTGTATTCGAATACACATTGTATTCGAATACATATGTTCAGTTTTAGCTATTGACTTGTCTGTATTCGGCTACAACATGTTGTATTCAAATACAACATTGTATTTTGCCAAAAATATTATTTTCAAATATTATTTATATATTTTGACACTTTGAAAATCCTTTTGATGCATATGCTAAAATAAAAGGTTCTCATGTGCATTTGAAATATACAAATATTAGATTGCATCATGTACCTTTACATTATAAAACTTCTAGCATATTTGACCATAGTTGTCTTTGATGTTTGACTTCTTTTTGAGCTTGCAACTTGATCACTTTCCTTGGTCTTTGTCTTCATCAAAAACATGTATTTTACAATAGTGAGTTGCAAAGTTAGACCTTTCTGTCACAGAGAGGAATTTAGCTTGCTTCATTTACTTGTGCATGAACAATTGCAAGCTGAAATTGGGAAGACTCGTTCTCCAAATGAAGCATTTTTTAATGTGTTGGGAAAAGAACGTTCGGGATATGTTCGTTGTATGGGACTTGGAATAACACTGTCTCAAATTACTATATCTACTTATCACTTTGTAAGATCAATGTCTTCCTTCTAAGCTAATGAAAAGATGGAGAAAATGCAAGTTGAATTGGAAAGACTTAAGAAAAAGGATTATGAGTTTGATATGTTGAAGGACCACATTGCTTTCTTGTTGCAAATGCAAAATTCTAGAGAAAAAGGGTAAAAAAAAAAAAACTTAGCAAACCTGTTTAAAAAATCATGTGAGAACTGTTTGTCATTGGTTAAAAATATCAAATGTGTAATGATTGATTTTAGTTATATGAGAAATTTAGTTAATTAGTATTTGACAATATTTATCAAGATTAATTGAGGTTAATATATACCTTTTTTTCAATGCAACAAACATAGAATCGCCAGTAGATGGTAAACGTTCATCTGAGTCTAGCTATCAACCTAATGATCGTGGAGAAAGATTGTTAAAGACTAATTAGATATTTTAATGAACTTTTATGTTTGATAGAGTTGTATTGTATGTTTAGCCACTCAACTAATATTTTGAATATTTAAACTACTTTATATATTGTTTTAGTTAAGTTCAATGTATGAATTGGTGTTATTTCTTTTGAAAAATTATATAAATTGGATTTAGTTGCAATAGTTATATAATTGTGTATTTAAATTATGTGGATGATATTTATGAATATTTTTTTATTTTAATCAATAACAAATAGGAAAAAATTGTATCATATTTTTTTATTTTAAATTATTAGGCTTGCAACGGTTCAAAATACCTCAAAATAAATATAGTGGCGGTTGATAATTGTTGCAAAATGTATGTCGATGCGGTTAGGAACCGTCGCAAAGGTTGTCAACAGTTGGAACGCCGATTTTTGAACCGTCGCAAAATGGTCTCGTAAAATACGAATCTGCAACAGTTGAAGAACCATCGCAATCATCCATTTGAGGTGGTTATAACCGTCGCAGGTGTCCCTTGCAACAGCCGCAAACCAATTTTTATTTTGTAGTGATTCAATTCGAATTGACTGTTGACTGGTCTATAATTTTCTTTTTCCTGGTCATCAAGAACTTATGTGTTATGCCTTAATTATCAATGTAGTTACCACTTGGATGAATTAGTGAGCTTATTTGGAGGATGTAAGGTTGATAAGAAGAGGTTTTCTTTGTTGTGGTTTGCTTTAGTTTGAGGGATTTTGAGAACTAGAAAGACAGTTTTCTCTACAGGTTTGGAATTGGTTGAAGGCTAAAATCGAATTATTTAATTATTCTTTTGATCAACGGTGCTCCTAACCTTGATCGATCTGTTTGGGTGTCAAAATATAATGCATGTTGGATTGAGTTTGTGCTTCTGCATGTTTTAATGTTATATGTTACCATATGATGAATCAGCTGTGAATGGTTGAGAGGATTTATGGAAGTTTGATTCTAAATGATATAAGTATAGAAGATATTGTGAGATATCATTTTCCTTATCTTGATTTTTCATTTAAATTCTACAACTGGTATGCAAATGTAAATGGATTTGTTTCCCGAAAAAGCAAATATATAAGAAACAAAATGGGTGAAATAACACAACATATCTTTCTTTGTTATATAGAAGGTGTCACCGATTTGATTGATTACTTGATTCAAACGTGTGAACCAAAACTATTAACCAGATGTGGGTGCCAGGCCAAATGTTGGGTGCACATTGAACCCATTAGTGGACTATGGTAATTAAATATTTGAATGATGTTCACAATAACTCAGTTGGAAGATAAATTTATGGGAATGCTACCAACCAACAAAAAAGATGAGTGATTATGATATAATACAAATGAATACGATGAGAAAGGATGGATTAGGATATGAAAACGTTGGTTTTTGTAAAAGAGATATGTACAACGAAGTGGAGAAGCAAAGACTATTCCAATTCTCAGATGCCACTAATGTCATGGTTTACTTGAAACAATTAAATTGAATGATAAAAATACATTTTGGAGACACACAATCGATGAAGAGAGACATTATTTGCAGCACCTGTTTTGGTGTCACGGTATCAGATGAATGGATTATTCTATTTGTGGTGATGCATTGGCTTTTGATGCCAGGTACCGTAAAAGCAAATATGTTAAAAATTTATTAATTATTCATTTCAGCTTACGCGTTGGAGAAATTAAAAAATTTATATTTATTTAAGGTTTTAAAAAGTAATCTAAAATCTAAAATTTTGTGAATTAAATGGAGCCTATTAGTTTACTTTTTTAAATTTCTCTTTCAAATATTATTCAAAAAAAGTTTTCAATAAAATTGTTTTGATTTTTTTTTCCTCAAAATTTTTCAATGAAAAAATTTTAATTTGACTTAATTGCAGTTTTGATCCCCCTATTTTAGATGAATCGCAAAAGTAGTCCCTCCATTTTATTTCTCCCCAATTTTGATCTCCAAACAGAATTTTGATCCAAAAATTGATGAAATTTTATTTTTTTTGTGTATATTTAAGTCACACTATGCCTCAAGATCTCGTGGTGCAACAATTGTACCTGAAATCTATTATTATAAATGGTGTGGTGTGACTTAAAAAAAATGAAATTTTATCCAATTTTGGACCAAAATTCTATTTGGGGACCAAAACTGGGGAGAAATAAAATGGGGGACTACTTCTGCGATTCAACTAAAATAGGGAATCAAAACTGCAATTAAGCCTTTTAATTTTTTTCGATAAAAAATGATTTACAAAATTTCTTTTTTTTAATTTTTTATTCGAGAAAAAATAATTTAATTTTTTTTCTCGATAAATAGAAGCTTTACTTTACATTTCAACAACAAATTCTAGATTAAGGAGTTTAACAGATACTTTTTTAAGACGGACTTTGAACTTAATTGATGGCTTTCCTCATCATAACCAAAATATTGTTTTTGCTTTTTTAAGACGGACTTTCGACTTAATTGATGGTTTTCCTCATCATAACCAAAATATTGTTTTTGCTAGTGCTATTGTTGGCAACGAAACAAAAGTGGCTTATGTGTGGTTGTTGCAACCAAGGTTGTCAAACTCGAGATCCTACAAAAGATATTTGAAATATAGAAAAAGCGTAAATCATGAAATCGTAACATGGATCTTAAGATCCCACAAAATAGACAAAATTATACCATAAAATTATGAAAAATAACCTTAACATAAAAAAAATTATTGATTCAATAAAATGTCACAAGTAGAAACACAAAAGACTATTACCATTGCCTCAAATAAAAAAAAATAAAAAATAAAAAACAAAAATTATCACCATCATCTAAAAACATCTAAAACTCTAATTTAACAATTCATCTCCAAGGGTTGTAATGTAGTTGAGGATTAAGATAGTAGCTTGTTGCATGCAAAGGTCGATGGAGTTGTTTATCTCACCTCTCATCAATGATATTCCATTGCTTGAAACTAAATAATCGAAAAATAGCAAATTATTTTTGGGCTTGAAATAGAATGCAAAATTTACATAAACATTGTGCATTGCAAAATAAAAACATTATGCGGAATTTGAAGGCAGAATGCAAAATTTGCATAAACATAGTAGTACCTTCTTTGAACACCATTTAAGGCAGTTTGGATTCTCTCCTTAGTTTCGTTCGATTTATCATTTGAATCCACCAAACAAAGCACTTTGATTAGTGGATAAGCACCTTTTAAGCAAATTGCAATGTTTTTCCAAAACTATTTATCCATAATCACTTCTTCAATATGCTGCTCTTTACCAGTTTTTGCAAACTTGTTTGATGCTCATTCATTAGATGTGAACATTCTTATAAATACTCTTTTGTTCTCCATGAGACAATCCAAAGCTAGATAAGATGTTGCAAATCGAGTAGTAGTTGGTAAAATGTTGTAATAAAGAAATTACATAACCCTTTGAATATATATATTGGATAATTTTCTTACCTTTTGAAATTGTCTCATGATGAACTGTTGTCTTTTTCTCAAAATCCTCTAACATGAGATTAATACAGTGTGCTGCACATGGTGTCCAGTAGAGCCTCTTCCTTTTTATCATTAACATTGCACCAACAACTTTCTAATTTCCTGCATTGTGGGTCACAATTTGTACGATATTTTCTTCCCCAACTTCATCAATTATTTGATCAATCATCTCATATATTTTATCAACAGTTTTTATTATATGAGAAGCATTTATGGACTTTAAAAAAACTATACCTTTATGGCATTATTGTAGAAGAACGAAGTTATTTCAAGACAAACTTCTTCTTTAAAATTTTGCAGGGGTAGCATTCTCATCCTCCTTTAAATGACCTTTTTCCTTTTACTATTTCATTATATGTATCATTCTCTTCTGACCTCTTCAATGATTTATCTTTCAAGGATTTTACAAGCTCAAACATATGTTTCTTCACATCATCAAGTACAGCATTACATGCAATAATGTTGAACTGTGTACAAGCCAAATGATGTTTCATTTTGTACACTCCTCCAATAAATATTTTCCCACAATAATTGTATTTTATTTTTTTGGTTCCTCCATCAACAAATACACCATGTTTCCATGATAGATCAGTTCTGCTTCCTAATGCATTTTTCTGCACTCTAGGAGGTGCATAACCAAAAGTGCACACAACTGGAACAGGTTTAGATATGGTTGAAAACGTGAGGCAACAAGAGAAATTGCAAATTGCAGCTAAGACGATTGAGGCGAGTTTCAAATATGAGATTGAGAAGAGTTGTATAGATGAGAAGAATTTATAGAATAAATAGAAGTAAGGAATCTGAAATTGAATCATTTAAGTATTAGAAATTCCAAAGTTAGAAAACAATTAATCATTGCAAAAAACCAAGTCTCAAGTTGTTGCCTTCAGTCACATGCGCATGCATTTTCTCTACGGGAAATGAGCAGAATTTGAAGGTGAAGAGGTGCAAAACTGAGCCAAAGCATGCATTTTACAATCGGATCGAAACGACACTAAACAGGTTGGAGCTTTGTGAAATAGGTTCTCATCTGCACGATACGGCGTGTCGATCCCATGTGGTCACG
>NC_021166.2:27392291-27397705 GCF_000331145.2 Cicer arietinum
CGCTCTTCCTCTACGCGCTCAAAGATATGGGTTCTCCAAGAATTTTGTATTTGCTCTAACACTATTCACGCACAAAAACGTGTAAGATCTTACAATGTTACGCTTTAGAGTTCACTCCTAACTACCTTGGTTGCAACAGTTTCTTGAAGCAATGAGAAGAAAAAGTCAAGTTTTTATCATTACTCATGGGGACATGGTAATGAGAATTGCTATCAAATGCACAAAATAGATTGTGTGCTTAGTACCTTCTTCACAATGTCAATTCCAATTATGGAAATGTTAATTTTTTTATCAAAGTTCAAACAACTTATGTTGATTGATTACGATGTTTGTGAGTTTCAAAACAAGTGGGATAATATGGTTGTTGAATTTGGTCTTGAAGAAATTTAGTGAGTCAAAGATATGTATGAGAAGCGGAATATGTACACACAAGATCAAATATCTTTTCTCTTACATGATTAAGTGCTTAGTCGAGAAAGATCGAGTTCTTATGCCAATTTAAGGTGAGAAAAACACAAGAAATGAGGGGTTTGAATTATATTAAAAAATTTCACTTTTAAAATAAAATTAATTGTTTAATCCTTTTACAAAAAAATTTAAAAAATAAGGCAATAAAGGAAAAAGAAAGAACAAAAGCAATTTATCATGGTTCACCGTCAACTCAGTAGTTATGTCCAATCCCTTCAACCTAAAAATTTTTTACTCTAATAAACTTGATTACAATCCCATTAGAGTATACTATTGTCAACAAACTATACCCTAGTCTTCCTGAAAATTATGATTTAGTACACTAATAACTCTTAGAAATGAGAGTTATCATACTTCTTTCTTTGAATTATTATTCAGTAATTAGGTAGTTTATGGTTTTATTTTATGTTTATTGTTAAAAAATTATAATGTTCAATCAAAGCATGATTGCGCTAGTGTTTGTTAGATTTGATGTGTTTATCTCCAATGTGTAGGATTGGCACTTCTCTGAATATAATTTGATGTTTGCCGCTATAGAACTAGGGGAAGGAAAATATTGAGAGCTACATGATGATATAGCATTGTAAGAATACTTGTCTCACCTGAAGAATATTCGTTTAAGTGTGCTAAGTTGTTTTATAAGAAAGCATAAGTAAAAGGCACTAGTAGACATAAACGGATGTGGTCCTTTGTTGGGATATGTGCTGACAGGAGGTACATGGAATATTCCTTATTCTTTGGACCTTGCTTCATTTGTTGACACATTTAAGATTAGCACAAAAAGAAAAAAAGTTAAAAGGACTATAAATAGTGAATGACATTTGTACTCTGCCCTAGGTTGGAATTGGATGCGCACACCCTCACTAAATTAATTACAATTTCCATTTATCCATTTTCTTTCATCGAAGCAAAGAGTTGTATCTCTCAATAGAGAATTTGGTGGTTAACAAATCATTGATTATAATGGAGATTCACTTTGGTTATTTATTAATTACTTCATCTTTGTCGTAATGAGTTTTAATCTAAGTTCTTTGTCTTTAATTACTATCTCGCTCACTTTGAGTTAAAACACTTTTGTGTTGGTATGTTAAATTTTCTTATGAAGTAATATTATTCATGTGATATTTGTGTTGATATGTTAATTTTTCTTATGAAGTAATATTATTCATGTGATAAGTAAAGGCTTGAAGCATTTTTAGTACTTATATGTTTTATGTTCATTTGTTTATTCTGGATCAGATCATTTTAGGATCAATACTAAATTAAAATGAATGGACTTCAAATAACTAATATGGTATATTAGTTAATGGGCGCATTAAACTAACTCAAATACTTAGACATAAGATTTGGAACTCTAAAATGATTGAGTAACTTTATCTTTAGTATTTAATGGATTTATTGAGTGCTTAGAAATAAGAGAATCTTAATCTCATTCTTTTTACCCACATAGCTAGAAAAATTGGGTAGAACTCTGTACTTAAATACTATAGCACCATATACCAAATGAAGCATTATCTAACTATTTCATCATTGATATACTTAGTATCACACTCACGAATATTAGTCTAGAGGGTTGACTTTTATAAGAGGGTTGACTTTTATAGAAGTATTGACATTGAAAAAATGTTGACCATATGATGAAAGGAAACTTTGAATCATCAGATATCAGATTAAATAGTTTTCTCTACATATTAGGTGTATCAGAAAGAGCGCTAGAAATGCGAAACTTTGATCAAATGAAATGCTAAAGGCTCTTATCGCACGATTTGTATACATATAAAACAAGTTAAATCATAACTTGTTCTCGCATATATTTTGTTATCATCAAAATAAAAATTAAGGATCATTGTTTTTTAAACCAATTTGGTTCTAACACAATCCATCCTAATACAACCATTAAATTCTCAATTACCTAATGTTTATTCAACTCAAGGCATAATGTGGACATCAAAATTTGTCATTCAACTCAACTTTTGGTGATCATAACTAGGTCATTTGTCTCGACATTCGTATATCAGTTAGTGCATTTTGTATTTTTTTGGGAGATTCTCCTATCTCTTGGAAGTCTAAGAAGCAACCAATTGTTTCCAAATCTTTATCTAAAGCAGAATATCGAGCCATGACATCTACGGTTTGGGAGATATAATGACATACATATCTTCTCTAATTTTTTATAAGTTACCTAGTACTTATCGAGATTTATTGTATTGTGACAACTAGTCAATACATCATAAGAACTGCAATATTGTAGTCTTAAAACTTACAGATTTGTTTACTAAGGGTGTGTTTGGGAGTTTAGGAGATGAGGGGAGAACATTGAAAAAAAATGAAGGATGAAGTGGAAAGAATGGAGAGCTTTGTAAAGGGAGGACTTTTGGGGAATTATTTTCATTCATAATACCAAATCCCCCTAATTTGGGGGAACTCAAAAATTGCATTGAAGGAGGATTTTTGAGAGCTTTCATAAATTCTTCAAAATCAATCTATGTTGTTATAATACTCTTAATATAAAAAATATATTATCATAAACATTCATTTATTATTTTTTACAAAAATACTCATTCAAAAAAGGTGAAATTTTTCTCTTTTTGTTCTTCTACTTTCCTCCCCCAAAAACCCTCCCCTACCTTCTTCTCCAAACTTCCAAATAGAGCTTAACGTATTATATTCTTCTCCTTTTCATAACTATTCTGTCAAATTTAATCTCAATTGCATATGTTCCCCAACTTGAATGGAGATATTAGTTATATTAGCTTTAACTTAGCTTTTCTACTAGTTCCACTGTAAGAGAATTAGTTAACTATTTTGTAAGAGTTAGTTAGTATTGTTTTTTAGTTATTGTCTATTATTATAAATAGACTTTCTATCTTTTATTTTGTAACATTTTACGTAATAATAAAATAGAGGAGGTATATTCAGTATAATACTTTCCCTTTTATAAAGTAATATACAAAATGAAGAAAGATAGTTTTGACAAAAGGTAAATTTTGAAAGAAAAATAGTAAAATGAAATTTTAGTTGTAAAAAAAATGCACTCAAAAGATTCAATGAATTAAAATATATAAAATCCAAAGGATTTAATTTACTACTTTCATTCTTATATAAAAGACTTAGTTGACCAAATTATGGGAATAAACAAAGTTGTTTGTAGTATTACATTTGTTGATAATTTATATTGTTTTACTAGTTTACCCTTAAAGAGAAAGAGTTAGTTTATAATTTTATTGTAGTATTTATTATAAATTGCACAAAAAAAAAATGTAACATGACTAGGGTAAATTTGTCAAATAATAATTAATACAATTGAAAAGGTGAGATGGGTCTTATAAAAACGGATAAATGAAAATCACAAGAGGGTTCTAAATTTAGGAACGAAGATAGTCTATACACTGTTAGTCTAAATAGTTTTTACACTATTAATTAACCACAATTGTATTATCATTATAGATTTTTGAATTTTATCATAACTACTTGTAAAGTTATGCACATTAATGACTGTGATTTATTGGCAATGTAAATTATTTTATACTAACAATGCATGACAATTGAATTCAAATTCAAATATTTACAATTTCTTATCGATTAAGGTAAGAATTATATCACATGCTTAAGACTCTCGATTTTCAAGTTGAACTCATATTTAATTTCGTCTTCTACAAAGGGAGTTAGTGACATCTATGACTTCAATTGATCTTAAAGTTAGTAATCATATACATTTGATCTTTCCTTCTTTATTTTGTCAAAACTTCCTCTAAAGTTGATTCAACAATTTACTTGTGTATGCAAATCATGGACTCTTATTTTTCAAAATCTTGATTTTTCATGAGTATGGTCCGTCAATATTATATCTAAATATCATTCTTGTTACGATTCATGTCTCCTCTTAAAACAGACAATGTCGAGTTATGAATATCATTGCACAATCTATATGCTTTCTAGAGACGGGTTTTAGAATAAGGTGAAATTAGATTTGCCACTTCTATTTCAAGATGACGACAAATATATTAATATTTTGTGTTTTCATATTATTGGAATTCTTTGTTTCTATCAAGGAGAAGATCACAATAAAATTGTATTGCAGAAACCAACTATTAATGAATTTAAGGTCATTCCTCCTAGTCATGTTTTTTCACTACCTTATGTCATCACTTTGACTATAATTCATGGATTTGGTTATCATAGTATTAGTGATGACTACAAAGTGATTCCACGTGCCCAAATTTTTCAATGCAATGACTTTGATGGTGTTTGAGTAGACATGTGTAAGACCCATAATTTTAAGGTACACTTATGTATTTTATATGTTTTGGATTTTGGCTCGGAGGCTTTTTAGCCAAAGTTAATAATATTATGGAGTGTATAGGATCAAAAAGTTATTTTGACCCGTTTAGAATTACTCGTCGATAAATAAATTTAAATTAAGTGCGGTAAATCCTTTACGGAGAATTTAATGCGTTACGGGTGAAATGGTAATTTAATAAATATCTAGATATTTTGAGATATTTGTTAAGTTATATTTAATATATATATATATATGTGTTTGCTTGGAGAGAATAGAAAGAAAGGAAATTAGAAGGAAGGAAAAGGAAAAGAAAAGGTTATATAAAGGAAAGAAGGAAATAGAAAGGAAGGAAAAACAAAGAAAGGAAAAAGGAAGGAAGGAAAATCTGATTTTCCATCTTCTTCCTCTGCTACCCGCGGCCATTTTTCCCTCCTTCTCCCATTTTCATTTTCGTTGCTTTTCTTTCTTCAAGACTAGTAACCCAAGGTTGGGTGAGTGCTAGAACAAAGATTTCACAACTCCACTCTTCCTCTTTGATTCGAAAACGAAGAAAAACGGTATTTGAGATTCAAACACAAACCCCTCTGTTTCTTCTAGATCCAAGCTTCATTTCACGAAGAGTTAGAAGGGAAAGTTGCTCACTACCACGCCACGGTGCTAGGGG
>NC_021166.2:27403191-27452543 GCF_000331145.2 Cicer arietinum
TTAAATGTGTGGTATTTGATATTATTGAGATATTTGTAAGACCCATAATTTTAAGGTACACTTTATGTATTTTATATGTTTTGGATTTTGGCTCGGAGGCTTTTTAGCCAAAGTTAATAATATTATGGAGTGTATAGGATCAAAAAGTTATTTTGACCCCGTTTAGAATTACTCGTCGATAAATAAATTTAAATTAAGTGCGGTAAATCCTTTACGGAGAATTTAATGCGTTACGGGTGAAATGGTAATTTAACAAATATCTAGTTATTTTGAGATATTTGTTAAGTTATATTTAATATATATATGTTTGGTTGGAGGGAAAAAGAAAGGAAATTAGAAGGAAGGAAAAGGAAAAGAAAAGGTTATATAAAGGAAAGAAGGAAATAGAAAGGAAGGAAAAACAAAGAAAGGAAAAAGGAAGGAAGGAAAATTTGATTTTCCATCTTCTTCCTCTGCTACCCACGGCCATTTTTCCCTCCTTCTCCCATAACCCAAGGTTGGGTGAGTGTTAGAACAAAGGTTTCGCAACTCCACTCTTCCTCTTTGATCCGAAAACGAAGAAAAACGGTATTTGAGATTCAAACACAAACCCCTCCGTTTCTTCTAGATCCAAGCTTCATTTCGCGAAGAGTCAGAAGGGAAAGTTGCTCACTACCACGCTACAGTGCTAGGGGGCCAATTTGGAGGCGACGTTGCGAGCGGAGATTTTTACCGGATTTGCTCGCGGTACCGGAAACGCACGTTAGAGCTAACGCGAAGGTAAAGGCTCCTTCCAAACTTTTAGGTTGCATCTAGGGCCTTATCTGTAGTTGTGTGGAAACAAGTTTTGTTAGGATTGGAGTATCGTTTTGGGAAAAATGAATTTACCTCACTTATGTAAGATTTTGAATAAATGAAATTTATTATGTTTATGTGTGTTCGTCGTATTTGGCATGTTCATACTTGATGTTTGTTGGTTGATGTGTTTTGTTGTGAATTATGATTTGATGGTGGAAATTTTTTGGAGTTTGTTTTGTGTGGAATTTGAAAACCATTAAGTTAAATGAGTATTAAGAATGGGGAATCTCTTAATGTCTTGTTTACTTAATGTGCGTTTGTTTGTGAAAAATCGTTTAAGTTAATTGGGCGTTAAGAATGGGGAATCTCTTAATGTCTCGGTTACTTAATATTTTATTTTGAAAATCGTTTAAGTTAACTGGGCGTTAAGAATGGGGAATCTCTTAATGTCTCGGTTACTTAATATTTTGTTTTGAAAATCGTTTAAGTTAACTGGGCGTTAAGAATGGGGAATCTCTTAATGTCTCGGTTACTTAATATTTTGTTTTAAGAAAAATCGTTTAAGTTAACTGGGCGTTAAGAATGGGGAATCTCTTAATGTCTCGGTTACTTAATATTTTATTTTGAAAATCGTTTGTTTAAGTTAACTGGGCGTTAAGAATGGGGAATCTCTTAATGTCTCGGTTACTTAATATTTTGTTTTGAAAACCGTTTAAGTTAACTGGACGTTAAGAATGGGGAATCTCTTAATGTCTCGGTTACTTAATATTTTGTTTTGAAAATTGTTAAGTTAACTGGGAGTTAAGAATGGGGAATCTCTTAATGTCTCGGTTACTTAATATTTTATTTTGAAAATCGTTTAAGTTAACTGGGCGTTAAGAATGGGGAATCTCTTAATGTCTCGGTTACTTATTATTTTGTTTGGAAAATTGTTTAAGTTAACTGGGCGTTGAGAATGGGGAATCTCTTAATGTCTCGGTTACTTAATGTTCGTTTTTGAAAATCGTTTCAGTAAATGAGTATTAAGAATGGGGAATCTCTTAATGACTTATTTACTGAATGTTTTGTCTTGAAAATCGTTAAGTTAAATGAGAATTAAGAATGGGGAATCTCTTAATGTCTCGCTTTTTTATGTGTGTTTCGGTAAATCGTGCTGACCCGGGATAGGTGGCACCTTGGTAAACAGTACGGGCCCGTGATAGGCAGTACGTTTACGATTTACGTTTGGTAAGTCGTGCTGACCCGGGATGGGTGGCACCTCGGTAAACAGTACGGACCCGTGATAGGTAGTACGTTTACGACTTACGTTCCTGAGGGAATTGTGTTTGGTAAGTTGTGCTGACCCGGGATAGGTGGCACCTCGGTAAACAGTACGGACCCGTGATAGGTAGTACGTTTACGACTTACGTTCCTGCGGGAATTGCGTTTGTCCGTGAGAGACTGCGCAGGGGTTTGTCCGTGAGAGACTACGCCCTGGTTTAAGTTAGATGAGAATTAAGAATGGGGAATCTCTTAATGTCTCGTTTACTCGTGTATGTTTTGGTAAGTTGTGCTGACCCGGGATAGGTGGCACCTCGGTAAACGGTACGGACCCGTGATAGGTAGTACGTTTACGACTTACGTTCCTGAGGGAATTGTGTTTGTCCGCGAGAGACTACACCCTGTTGATTTGTGAACTGTTGGTTCATTTTGTTTGTGTAGTAATGTGTTATAAATGCTAAGTGTTATGTTTTGGAATTTGGTGATAACATGTTTGATTGCAATACCATTTCGAAATCCATGATGTCGTAGTAATTGTGTTATCAGTGTTAAGTGTTAAGAATTGGGATTATGCATGAATGTGATTGAGTTAGTTTATGAATTTTTGAAAGAATACACAGGTAAATCGATTTCCCAATCGATTGGATAGTAAACAGGGACTTGGCCAAATGGACAAAATCGATTAGCCAATCGATTTTGTAATCAGTTTTCGAAAATCATTTACGAAATCGATTGCCCAATCGATTGGGCCTAAGTCAGGGACTCATCCATATTCGACCAAATCGATTTGGAAATCGATTGGCCATTAAGTCAGGGGCTCAGCTATCCTGTCAATCGATTGCCCAATCGATTGAATCAAGCCAGAGTTCAAAATTTCACTAAAAACCTTCAGGAAATCGATTTGGAAATCGATTGGTATTAAGTCAGGGGCTCAGTACTCACTCAATCGATTTCCCAATCGATTGATTTCAGCCCAGGATTCTGTTTCATCAAAATCCTTCACCCCAATCGATTGGCTCAGTGAAAATCCTCAGTTTTAGTTGTATGATTGATTGCTCATGAATCTATCCATGTCTTGGTTGTTATGTTATAATTAGGGGATTGAGAACTTCATTTTACTTTCATTTTTAATTGGCAAAGCATTGTATGAACTTTACGCATATTGAAAATCCTGATAAGGTGCATGCTTAGCTGAAAAGTTATTTTTAGCATTTAAAACTTAAATGTTATGTGTTAACTGTTATTTTCGGTTGGTGACCTTTACAATTATTGTGGAAATCTGGGCTTTGCCCTCAGATGAGAGTCAGGACGATCCTACCGATTCGTACCCTACGGACAGGAATGGAGATGGGAACGCTTGACTGCAGCTACGTTAGGAGAATCTCACGGGGCGCGTGGAGATCACTCCGGGTGTTTAGTTGTGTTGTAAAATGATCAGATTAGGTTGACATAGAGGGATCAGATGTCTTTCTTTTGTATTGCATTTATTTTAAAATGGAAGACTGTACCTATACTAATATTGTCAGCTTGACATGTTATGTTCGATGGGTTACATGTACCATTTGTTGTTGGGTAAATGGTTTGGATTTATAATTGGAGTAACTTTTCCGCTGCTTGTAAATTATAATGACTCAATTATTTATCCAAAGGCATTTCTTTATTTATTTCTCTGCTTTATTTTAAATTCTTTTGAAAAAAAAAATATACTCTCGCTTTGAAAAAACGGGGTGTTACAACATGCCAAGGACTTTTGACAATATGTGGGAGATCTATAGCCTAAGAAGTAACTCTTGGAGGAAACTTGATGTTGATATGCCTTGTCGTGATGTTGAAAGTGTTGATGGATACATAAATGGAATGTGCCATTGGTGGGGACAAACAAGTGATGAAGAATATGTGGTTTCATTTGATTTAAGCGGTGAAGCATTCATTAAAACGCATATACCTCTAGATATGTATGATAGTCTAGAATCTGAATGGGTTGGGAGACATTTGACAGGCTTAAATATGTCAATTGCACTAATATCAAATTATGTAAATAATGCATCTTTTTACATATAAGTTTTATGTGAACATGGTGTCGTGGAATCATCGACTACATTGTTCAATGTTAGACCCTTAGTTGATGTTGAACATACTTTCAGAGCAGGAAAAAATGGTGATATATCCTTCAGAAGAAAAAATTAAAATCTGACATATTTTGATTTAAGTACTTAAATTATTGAAGATGTGGGTATTCAAGGAGAGTCACTTCATTGTCAAATTGTAATTTATAAAGAAGATCTTCTATTGTTGAAAGAATAAATTGTTTTTAGAGACTAAGTTTATGTCTTCCATGGAAAAGGTTTATGAGTACAATTTTTAAGATTATCTAAGTTATTTTCTTGTTATAATGCTATGATTTTTAGAAGAAAGGGACCCGAGTAAACCAAAGTAAGACTGAGAGTTAAATAAAATCTTACCAAGGATTATTTAAGCCACTTTTGCAAAATCGTTTAATATTATGCAATAACTATTTTTATGCAAATAATCATAGTTTGTTGATTTAATGTATTGTATTCATCATCTCTCACAAAGCTTTAAATTTTTTTAACTTAAAGATGAAGTAAATATGAAATTTTTAAATGTAAAATATTCAAGATAAAAGAAAGAAAAATATGGATATAGAAATATAATTTTAAGCTCATATTTTGTGGAGGAACTTTTTATATTATTGTAAATATGCTAGCAAAAATTCATTTAAAAATATATGTTGACTTAACAACGGGATTTAAATTGTGTGAATGATAATTTTATAGTGACTAAAAATTGTATTTTTATTTTACAATGATTAAAATTGAAAGATTAAAGAGTCCGTTTGATGGATAGAATAAGAGACAAGATAAGAATAAGTTATCATATCATGTCTGAATTCAGTGTTTGATGAACTACCATGATATGATAAGTTAAACTAGAAATATATCTTATCATGACTCTCTAGTTGAAATTTCTATCTTGAATATGAGCTGGTTAGAAACCAACAAGATATGATAAGAACAATAATTCACTCAATTACCTTATAAAATATAATTAAAATATAAATATAAAAATAATTTATAAAATATAATCTAAAATGTAAATCTAATAAAATATAAAAATAATTAATAGAATTTGATCTTAAACTTAAAAATGAAATATTAATAATTAATGTAAAAAATGTTTCTGTTTTTTTCACAAGAATAGTTTTGTCTTTTTATATAATTTAATAAATTAGCATTCAAAATTATAAAAATATGAAAATTAATTGAAATTTTAAAATAAATATAATTTGTTTACAATGATATTTATGCCATTTATATATAATATATATATATATATATATATATATCATATTTTTATTTATATTCTAAAAAATAAAATAGAATTATTTAGTTACTCGTGATTTTTTTTAAAAATAAATAAATTATTTATTTAGTAGTATCAATGAATAATATTAAAAAAGTGGCACAGAACAATGAATAATAGTAATCAAAGAATAAAAATCCATCTAATGAATAACAACAAGGGACATAAGTGACACTATTTTTGTTTTGTCTTAATCCTACAGTTTTTTGAAAAAGAGATCCTAATCATTTGGAATTTATTTGGGAGATAATTTAAAACAGCGAAGTTGATAATAACGAAAGAATTAAAAGGAAAAATAAAATTGGCATCGAACAACTAAATTATTAGAAGATGTAAAAATCACAAGAGTTTAGATGAGATTGTTGAATGTACGTATTTCAACTAAAAAAATCTCTCTAAATTTAATTCAATAAAATATTTTAATTAATAAAATTCGTTGTTTATATAAAACTATTTAACCGAAGAATTCGTCGTAGAGTTATTCATAAAATTAATATATCTTTCATCTTTTCAAATACTAAGAGACATTATATAGGTTGCTAAACTTTTTAAGTGAATATCATTGATTTTTTTTGTTGCTATTTTAAAAAAAAAATGATAATCTTAAATTAATACCATAAAGTTAATTGTAAATTGTAAACTAGGGATTCCATGTAATAGTACAAATTTCATTTGTGAAAAAATAGGTATAATTCCAAAAATTTGTGGTGGGTTTAATTTTATTTGATCTCGAAAACTCAAATTTTGTTGATCGGTGATGGTATTTAATTTTTTTTAAATACACCTGTAATAAATTCTTAGAAAATTAAAAAGAATGTTATTATTGTATATAAACGTTGTTAAGAGGAGCAATGATATTTGAACACATTTTTAAACATAAATACAAGTGATCCTCTATATAATCTCTTTCTTCATTTAATTTCTCCCTTTTTTATTTTACACACAATCTCTTTCTTTATTTAATTTCCTCTTTTTTTTTACTTCCCCCTTTTTGTCTCTCTTTTTTCACTTTTTTTTAAGTCATTATCCATATTTACATTGTTTAATTACAATTACCAAACTTTCTATTCAAATCCATTAACCAAGTTTTGCAATGAATTAGGCATATTGTTTTAAGTCATTATCCATATTTACATTGTTTAATTAGAATTACCAAACTTTCTATTCAAATCCATTAACCAAGTTTTGCAATGAATTAGCCATATTGTTTTAAGTCATTAACCAAATTTATATTTTGTTTGATTAGAATGTCCACATTTTCAGTTCAAATCTATTAACCAAATTGTTCACAATATTAACCATGTTTCTTAAAACCATTAACCAAATTATATTGTTTGATTAGAATGATAAAATTTTCTATTCAAATCTATTAACTAAGTTGTGAAAGGAATTAACCATCTTGTTTTAAGTCATTAACCAGATTTATATCTTGTTTTAAGTCATTAACTAGATTTACGAAAAACAAAATTTGAAACTCAACATTGTGTAAAAGAATGATATGAAAAGTTACATTGCAAGTGAGGAGATAATGTTGCTCAAATTACTTAATAAAAAATTTAATTAAAATCAGTAAATAAAAGGAAGAAGGAGGAATTATGTATGAATGTGTGAGGTTTATTTTTGTAGAGGAAGATAAAAAAAAGTGAAAAAAGAGAGATAGAAAGGGGGAAAAAAAAGGAAATTAAATGAAGAGAGATTTTATGGAGAGTCACTTGTATTTGTGTATAAAAATGTGTTTAAATATCATTACTCATTTAAGAGTCGCTAGAATAAATTTAAATTAACGCATTTATTAGAAAACGGTTGAGATAAGAAAATCCATGTCGGAAAATTGTGCAACGAAGGAAATGTTTTATACAAAATCTTCATCATCATACTAATGCAAAAGGCAATTATACATACAAAAACCCAATACAATGAAAAGGTAAAAAAAAAAAATCAAATCTTAAGAAATTTTTACAAATTTAACTCTAATACTATTGTTAATGATGATTATTTATATTTTATAATTGTTCATAACTTGAAAATATTATTGGATTTTTTTTTTTAAATATAGATATGAAGATAAGATAACAACTGTTAGCTATTTAAAAAATCATTCTAATGCAACTGAAAAACTTTTATGTAAGTAATTTTTAAAACAAGAAAAAAGAATATAAAAAAAATAAATTATATCGTATATTTTTTGTTCAAGACTAAAAAACTTACATGATTTGATAAATCTTTGTTGACATTTTTTTCATTTTGTGAATTAAGTTTGTGCCCCCAATTTTTATTTTTCTCTTCTTTTTAATAAACTAAACTTTTAGCTTAAACAATCCATAACCATAACCACAACACTGCAAACAAACTCTTTCTTTTTCTTTTCCTTTCTTTATTGCCACACACAATCTCTCTTTCATTATAATTCATTGTTGTTTGTGATGCTGCATTTGACTCTGCTCAAGAGACAATGTTGTTTGGAAACTAAATCATTTTCGAAATTTTGTTTCTGTTTATTTCCTTTGCATTGTGCTAAGTTGTTTACTCTAGATCTAAGGTCACCTATGATGGAAAAATCATCATAAATATAATTCTCTTAATTTCAATCTTGCTTTTTTAAATTGGGGGGAAGATGGAAAAGATGAATAAATAAGGGAAGAAGACGAAGAAGTTGGAGGAATGGGATGAAAAAGAAATTAGGAGAAGGAGAAATGTTAAGGATCAAGATGAAGAATAAAATAAATGGTAAAACATATTTAGATTTAGAGATTTTAAAATAAAAAAAAAAATTTTGATTTCACTGTAATTTTAGTGTTCGATTACTTAACTACACACTTGACACTGAGAGAGTGACACATCATTAAGTTTATGACTCAATGAAAAACTAAAGTGACAACTTTATATGCATTCAAGGACCAAAATGTTAATTTACCCTTAAAAGTTTTAAAAAATATATATATGAACAATAAAACTAATATGTAAAATTCTTGAAAAATTCCTATATAATTGCACTATCACATAAAATACGTATGTATTTTAAACATATTGAATATTTCACAATTCAACAAAAACTATATTATTTATCTCTAAAATATTTATCAAACTTACACCATAAGAGTTGTCATATTTTTGAACATTTTTATTATTCTTAATATAAGTATAAATCCAATCTTTAATAATTTTGCTTTTCCCCCAATTTTCTAAACAATTATACTTATCGAAAAAAAATTCTAATCACAATAAAGAGCCTAACAAAAATATAATACAATCGTGGACGGCAGGATTCGAACCTGCGCGGGCAAAGCCCACATGATTTCTAGTCATGCCCGATAACCACTCCGGCACGTCCACAAGATTATACTTATCATGAATTACATTATACCTAAATATAAATGATTAAATTTAACTTCGTATTTCAATCGAGTTAATACGGAAAAGAAATTCAGGATCTCTAAAGTGACTAACTAGAAATGCCAATTTTATCAAGATAAACACTAGTCCGTTAGTGGTAAAAAGGAAAAGGTAGTAGTACATTTAGGCTTAGTACAAATTTAATATAATTATAAGCTCCCTTAGAAAAAAATTAATCCGTAATTGTAAATTATATATTTATATATTTTTTAAATATACTATTTATTATTAATTTATTTAAAGATAAAAAATAAAAATTATACCCTTGTATAATAAAAGCGTATTTTGACGTTGTTTTTTATATATGTGAAAATGAAAAAAGTGATTTATACTAATAGGAAGGACTAATGTTATACCAATCAAGCTAGTCTTTTAACATGATTAGTTAATATTTTAAAATGATATTTGAAATTGTAAATTATTAATCACATTTGACTCTTAATAGAAATGAAAATAGGCTAAGTCAAGTTAGGTTTTTTAAAATACCGAGTCGGATCTATCAAAATATTAAAGGATTAAGTCAAACTAGTGACATGTTATAAGCTTTTTCTAGGTCAGATTCTAGTCTTTATGAAGTTTGGTACGGTCTGTTAGTCTATTTAAAAACATATTTTATATTAACATTTTTAGATAAATAATCAAACATATTTGTCAGTAGATTAACAAACTAATAAATCAATGAAATTAAGTTTTTTTTTTTTTATTATAGATTTAACAAGATATTTAAATGATTTAACTTTATATGACATCATATTTCAATTCTATTTTATCCTAACATATTCAAATATATCAAAAACTAATGTAGAACAAATGATTAAAATACTAAAAGGTTGATAAATTTATAATTTAACATAACTTTTCAAAATCTAATATATAATAATATGAATAATAATAATAATAATAATAATAATAATAATAATAGTAATAAAATTATTATTCATATTTATTGTACATTGTGTATGTTTGAACTATCATATCGTTGTTTATGATATTAAATTCCTAATTGATTTGATATGTTTGCCTTTTAAACAATTAGATGTGATTTTAGGCATTGATTATCTTCCAACCAAATTCTTTTAGACATGGACTGGTTATCTTCCAACCAGATTCTTTTAGACTAGGAACATAAAACTGTAATTTATTTTTATCAAGAAGGAGCTCAAGGATACATGTTACTATATTTCTTAGAAATAGAGAGCGATACAATGTTAAACCAAGTTCCAGTTGTGAATGATTTTTTAAATGTATTTCAACATAATGTTCTAGGTTTACCACCAGTTTGAGACATTTAAGTTTTTGATCAATTTAGTTCTTGGATCAGGTCCCATTTCTATCGCACCATATAAGGTGTCACTTACTAAGTTAGTTGAGGTGAAGATTCATCATGACGACTTGATGTCAAAGCAATTTCACAAGCAACGTGTGCATCTAATTAAGTTTATCAATTTTCCTCGTGGTTAAAGTGTCAGATACTAATGTCAGGAGACACTAATACGAGTTCAAACCTCGATATGTAAAAAATGTACTCTTTTTTTTGTAACTTCAAGATCAATTTGACCCGTTTTCAACTCGTTTTTATAACTTGAGTGCATCAGTTTGACCCATTTTCAACCTGTTTTGCGATCCAATTCATTTAAAACAAATTAAATAGATTAAAGGGTCCTGATGATGTTGTAAAACAAAACGTTCTAAAAATCAAAACCCAAATCAAATCATAAAAATACCCGAAACTTGAAAAATCAAAGAACCAACAAGGCATAGGCAAAATAAAGCTCTTATACCAAATGGAAGATGATTACAAATCATCCTATGTTTTTAATAATAAAAGAACACTCAAGATCAATAAACAAAATGCGGAAAATAGGAATGGCCCATTTATCTCCCACAATTATTATTGTGTTCTAGTGTACTACTGCCTTCGGTTTTTCCAAGCTCTTACTCTTTCCAATATAGCTCTTACTATTTCCAATATATGTCCAGTACTATTGTGTAGATCAAACAAACATTTAAGAATTTAGATTTCTCATGTTGAAATACAACATAAGGGGCTATGTTTAGGGGTGTACCCGGATTGGGTTGGGTCGATTTTGACAAAACTCGATATTTGATCCGATCGATTATTTTTAGGTTAGCTTAAGTTCTAAACCCGTATTTTTTTCATTTAACTCGAACCGAACAAACCTGATCAAGAACGGATTGAGTTGGGTTGGATTGATGAGTTATACATAAATAATAACCTATTTTTTATTTTACAGAAAAATATATTGAGGTTGTACACTTTCTCACAATACTTACATGTACATATATCATTTCTCTTATTAAAATGTAATCAAGCACTAGAAGAGGCTTTACTAGGTTTTTCTTTTGGTTACCTCGTTTTCTTGAGTTGGCGGAAATGATAAGAGGCCTTATGATGAATCTTGTTGTGCTTGTGGAACAAATTGATTAGGAGCTTCTTGTACTTGTTTCATTTGTCTTAGTGCAATAATATAGTTAAAATAATTCAAAGGTATAAAAAAAGTAAGAGAAAACAGCTAGCACTGTTACTTGGTCCACCACATTACTTTCATCATTACACATAATTCACTAGCCATATTAATTTACTAAGCTACCATAACTTTTTAATAGTAGTGCTCTATTTGTTTATTTTTAGATAAGAAGTGTAAAAAATTTAAACTAAATTCATCATAAGCATAAACTTACTTTCATTATGCAAAACTATAACAAAATACAACATTTCAATAAATTATAGTTATGAGCACCTACTGAACAAAAGAAGAATGTGGCGGCAGCGCTGCTGGTAGAACAAAAGAAGAAGGTCGACATCGGCGGGATTTCAGAAAGTCTAGACAGGAAAAGAAGGTGGACGCAGATATGAAACATAAGAAAAAGTTTGACATAGATATGGAATAGAAGAATAAGGTAGATGACGACTGCTCTAAAAATATGAAGAAGAGTAATGAAACCCTATTGGGCTGTCAAACAAAATTTTAAAAATATTTATAACTAGTTACCGGGTCGGGTCGATGGGTTTAAATTGTTGAACCTATTATCTGATTCAAATATAAGCGAGTTTCAACGGGTTGGGTCGGGTCAGAATCGAAATTGACCGGATACGGATAAAAAACAGGTTGGGTTCGGTGATCGGGTCGGCGAGTCGACCCGCGCCCATGTACCCACCTAGTTATGTTGGTGAGATCATCAATATAATTCTCTCATATAAACTCATCGTTTATAGTCCTTAATTATATTTGCAAAATATTAGGTATAAAAACTTGGACCCTTACTTTTCCCTTTTGCTTTCTTTTTTTATTTTCTTTATTTAGATATAATGATTTAAGATCAATTTTTGATCTAAAATCATCCATCTAAATCTTTTTCTTCATTCTCTATTATTTAAATAAGTGATTTCCACATATATTTAGTTATCTTTATAGTGATTTCGCCATTTGAATGCAACGTTGTTTTTTATTTTCCATCTTGGTGCGATGTTTTGATTTCCCGTCTTTGTGTGACGTTCGTTTGATTTAGATTGATAAATTATTTTCAATATAGAGCAAACTCAATCAATGACTTTGACGTCTTTAACATTACCGCTTAGAAAACATGAGTATTTCAGATACTTCAATTTTATCATATTTGTAGATTTTGTCTTATTTTTTGATATTTTACAATTTTATGCTATGAATATGAATGATGTAAGTTTATTCTCAAATTCATCATTTTTAATTTTAAGTATTTTAAATTATATTATTCTCGATGATATAATTCTAATCAATTTAAATTAATAATATAATTTTTAATAATAATAAAAAAAAAAAAAAACTTATAAGCCAACACAAACACGGTTTACAGTTTACACAATAACCATAAAACAAAACAATGGTTTTTCGTTTAATTAACCGTGTGCGGCTGTGCGCAAATTTTATACTCTTCTGATTCGTTATTCTTCAGCACATTCCTCACGTTATCCCCTTCCCTACATTCCTCGAATTCGGCTTTATTTCAAGTTTATCTACTTATCACTTCGACCTACTGGGAATTTGGACAATCACACATACTACTTATCTATCGCCACCTCACATTTTTCTAAAATTCCAACAATAGCATTTTTTTTATAACACAACGATAGTATTTTTTTTATAATTATATTCTTTTTTTAAAAAAAATTTACATCATATTGTCCTACGTTAAAAATAAAATGCCAAAATATCATACTTTTTTAAATCTTATAGATCATCGCATGTCTATGATGTGATGAGGTGGAGAATTTTTTTTAGATGTAATAGAAGGTCGCATCATGGAAATGCGACTATGTATTAGTTTTAAATTTTTTCTCTTCATTTTAATAATTAGAAAATTGTTTATTTAATAAATTAAAAATAATTATAATACTTTAAAAAATAAAATTTTATTAATAAAATAAAATACATTAAATTGTAGTAAAAAATAAACATGTTTGATTAGATGTATCTAAACAAATAACATGTTTTTTCTTCTATTTTAATATATTTACTCTGAATAATATAACATGTTATTTGTTTAGGCACATCTAGTCAACCTCATTTTTTCTTCAATTTAATGTATTTTATTTTATTAATAATATTTTGCTTTTTTAAATATTATAATTATTTTTAATTTATTAAATAAAAATATTATAATTATTTTTAATTTATTAAATAAATAGTGCATGGTCGCATCCCTATGATGCGACCTTCTATTGCATCTAAATTTCTTTTTTTCTTCACCTCATTGCATCCTGAGTATGCAATGATCTATAGGTACGAGCGTTTATGGTGCAAAAATCGAACTGCGTTGGAATACATTAATGATTTGGTTCAGTTAGTGAAAACCACTTTTAAATCAAGTTCAATGCAGTTATGAACCGGTATAAAACTGATTTATAAATATAAATTAGTTTAATATTTTGAAGAAATGTTTAGTTAAAATTAATTTTAATATAGTTATTCAAAAAAGAATTTTGGAATTCTTTTGATAAAAAATATCAATTTTTGTTTCGAGAAAAATAAATGTAAAAATATTTCGATAAAAATTTATTCAAAATAATTTTGAAATTCTTTTGGAAATTTTTATTTTTTTTTATTTTTTTGAGAAAAATAAATATAAATTTTTTTTATTCTTTTTTGAATAAAAATCGAAAGTTTTTCATTAAGAAAATGATTTAATGTTTTTTTTTTTCAAAAAATAAATTTCTAGATTTTATTTCGAGAAAAATAAAATTTAAAAATTTTGTAAGAAAAAAAATCGTAATTGAGGTTAAATATTTTAAAAAATTGTTATGCTGATTTTTTAATTAAGTTTAGTTAACTGAATTGTTTTAAATATGTGATTTAATTCATCAATCATTTAAATGATTTAGTTTTTTGTGGTGCAGTGCAATCTATTTTATTAATATAGTCCCATTAATCATATTTTTACACAACCCAATCTATAGAGTTTAAAAAATAAGACATTTTGATACTTTTTTCAATATAGGGTAATATATAGTATAAAATTAGAAAAAAATATATAATTAAAATAAATAGATTCCATAAAACTCGTTATCTCCCATTTTATGACATATAAATTTTTTAAATAATTATACCTACTTTATACCACTCATAATTTGAGCTATAGAATATAAGTATTGCAAAACCTTAAAAGTGTGTTTTCCAGAATACCATAAAACTCAAATTTAATTTTTATAAATGTGAATTACAATAATGAGAAATTAAAATACTATAAAAAAACATTTAAATATATATTGATCTATTTTAATTTTTGTGGAGGTGAAAGTATGAGAGTCTGTGAGATGAGCTATTAGTACACTACTACTTGAACTTGACTTGCTAAATAATTGGTTTTGTTTGTTTGTTGTAATTAAATTAACAAAACCAAATGAAACTTTAGATCGAGTTGGGATAATTAAATGAGCATGTCCCAAGACTTATATGTTAGATTATTATTACGACTCAATATATAATAGCTCATTTAAATATAAATATTTGATAATACTGTACTTATAACTGCTCTATCCTAACCTCATTTTGTTTATAATTAAAGATTTTTAAAATTTAACTATGAATTTTATTATCGATTATCTAAAAACAAAAAATAATTTTTTTTGTAATTTTATAATTTTAATTAAAAAAATATCAACTTAGTTTTAAAAATTTTAATATGTATGTCATTCGAATTATCTTTAGTTCTATTATTTTTTTTAATGTTTATTAAAAATTTATGTTTTATGATTATAGCAATTAAAATCTCTTAAGAATTACACGAGTTTTTTGAAAAAATTAAAAGAATTTTAATTTCAATTTTATTGTTTTAAATTTACATCATTAATATAAATGTTTAAAAAGATAAATAATAAATTTGACATAAAAAAAGATAAAGAACTAATTTATTAAAAAAAATAAATAAATTTATTATTTTTGTAAAGCTTAAAAAAAAGAAAGACATATTTTATCAATATTTTACTAACATTCATTATTTATATTATAAAGATATGTAAAACTTTATTCCAAATTTAATTTTTGAAATTCCTTTTGTTGTAGTCAACACATTCTGAGCGAGTTTTTAGTTTTATGGATTACAAAAATATAATTGCTTATGACTCATATATATCATAGGTTCAAGTAATCTTTTAAAAACCTGTTCAAATGAATATTAAAAAAAGTAGAAAAAAAAAAGTATTTAGAAAAGTGTAAAACATATAAATAATGAATATAAAGAAATAAATATCATGCTATTCTAAAAAGTTAGTGTTTGTCACATATATATATATATATATATATATATATATATATATATATATATATTTATAATAGTTTAGAATTTCATGATTTTTATACATTAAGTACATATTTCGTTTATTTTTGTGACAAAATTAATTAGTATGTATTTCTATCACATAAGAGAATAACTTTAAAGTATTAACATATAATTAATCATTAATATGCTTCAAATAATTATTAGTTATGTGTCTCTTTTATATCCTCAACTAAAGAGAAATTATACGTCAAACACACACAATATTACTCCAAAAATTTAACTATCGCAAATATATTTAACCATAATTTGTTTTTGACAAATATTCAACCATACATAGATTTATGAAAAAAATATTATTAAATCAACTCATAAATTAATCGTGTTGAACAATATATATGAAATTCAAATTAATTTTATTTAGTTAATAAATTTATTTTTCTACTCAAGTTCAAATTTTTTAATACATGAACTAAGTTCGACGTTTATTGAGTAGTCGAACTTTGAAGTACTATACTCAAATTAATTTATTTCATTATCAATTTAATTGTCAACCAATTACAAACTTTCATCCGCATGAATTTTAAATTTGATATATTAAAAGCTAAATTATTGAATAGATTGAAAATATATGATAGATTAATAATGTAAAAAATTATTATATATTAGATAATATGAGTTAAATCCTCATGTATCATAATATTAAATAAACAATAAAATAAAATTTAAAAATATGCATAAAATAAAAACAATTAAATTTTACACATGGCAAACCAAAACTTTACTGGTAGTATTAATTAACAAGTGAAACCAAAGATTTTGTTTTTTTGGACAAAAAAACCCAAGATTTTAGTTAGCCTTGTTTAAATAAATGAATTAAATAATCAAATGACCAAATTCAACTAGTTAACGAGCTCAAGAGAAAATATAATTTATTGGGAGTATTTAGAATTTTAACTTTAGTTACTACAATCTTCGATTATACTTACTTTATCTACCTAATAATCAAACTCTAAATTACAATATTAATTTCTTTGAAAATCAGAGGATTAAGAAAAACAAATCAAACTTAAATATATTTTTTGTTTTTAATTCTTTTAAATTTTTCTTCTGACTTTTTTTGCTTATCATATTTTCCGTCACTAATGTTATTCTTTACTATCAAATCAACTTATGAGCTCCCTTCAAATTTTAGAATTTTTTAGAAACATTTATAACATTATAACCATCTTTCTCACAAAAATCTGAATTTTTTTAACATTTTATAAATTAATTATGAATTGTTAAACACCAATAATCCAAAAAAATCAAAATAACTTAAATTTAGACTTCAAAATCCAATATGAAGTCATTTTTTGAAAAAAATTCTATCATAACACTTTATCTACAAAAGTTGCTAATATTCCAATAAAAACCTCGATTTTATTTTGATTCAATAAAGACTAAAACATATTGATGCTAAATATGGTGGCACAACAAATCGAAAAAAATAATTATAAACTAACAGCAAAATTCGGATAAGACTAAATATATATTTAACTAAAGAATTCATAAATGAGACAACGTCAATTAACCATTTTTTTTTCACAAGGGAAATTCAAACCAATACTTTAAGTCCAACCTGACTAGTTTACACTCCTAATAAAAAGATTAAAAGCTGCGACAAAAAATAAAAATAACTGCAAGGCTGTAAAAAAGTAAACTAATTTTACACACTAACCTGAACAAAAACTTACTACTTTACAATTCATACCCATAATTTCAAAATATTATTACACTAACCCTAAATTATTATTCTCTCCTCAATTTGATAATTGAACTACAAAAATATAATTAGTCTCTATACTATTATTAATTTAACATTCTCTCAGTTGCTATAAAATATAAGAGACAATGATACTTCACATATCAAATTAAATGGATTGATTAATAATAGTTCATAGACTGTTTATTATATTGCTATAATTCAAGGAGAAAATTAAAGAATGAGTGATAAGTTAGAGACTAGATTGATAGTTTATAATTTAGAGATAGTCATTAATTTAACTTGTTTTTGAAGACACAATCATTTCTATGCAGCCATAACTTCCAAAGTGTTATGCTGAAAAATGATAGGGCAACCACATCTGTTATTGAGAGCCATTGCAAAAGCTATTCACAAAATTCATAGTTTTGTGGCACATGGAGATCCAAAGGGGACAATAACAACACAACTTAAGCTGCATTGCAATTCATGAAGAGGTGATTATTTTCTTGCATACTAAGTTTATGCCTTTCTTCAAGAGGGTACATGTTTATTCCTACCATTAAATGTTAAATGTAAGTATAAAAAACTGATTTATCATGAGAGTAAAAAAATATTTAATATAATTTATATTAACTTGATAATCTATTTAAAAATATGTCTGTTTATTTATTTAAATATTTTCATAAAATAAAATAGACTTTTATGTATGATAAATATGTCATACTAAATTTTCATTTAAGCAAAAAATAGACCTAAAACTAAGTCTATAACAAATCACATATTATATTTAGACATTAAATTTTTTCGTAAAAACAAAGTAAACTTTGCAAAATTTAGCGTAACATAGGTTATTCTTACCTTATTTTTTTGGTATTAATTATCTCTTTCCTAGGAGAATATAGTTCTAATAATCCAAAATTCAATAAAGAGATAACTGAAATTTGACAAAAAAAAATTATTTCAACTACTAACATTTAATCTTAGATTCTTTTGAATAATTGATTTTTCAAAGAAGAAGCTCTTAAAAAAAACGTTTGTGGGCCGTTTGTACGCCAAACCCATATAAACGAGAGCCCAACTTGTAGAACACGCGTGTGCACACACACACACACACACACACACACTCTCTCTCTCTCTCTCACTATTTATACACTATCCAATCAATAACTTTCCGTAATAAACAAACTCCATTCCTTGTTTAACGCAGTTCCCTACTTCTTAGTGAGTAAGAAACAACAAAACAAGCCTCTCTAGAAAACTCGCATTTCTCTCTTCTTGTTCAAAAACAGCAACAACAAAAAATGCAGAACCTCCACCATAACCCCACCGCACACGAATCCGACCCACAGCTACCACAAATAAGAATCCATCATCCATCCTCACCTCGCCACCAGTCCGCAGCTACACCCACCCCCACCGCCGGCGCCCGCCGTAAAATCGGCGTCGCCGTTGACCTCTCTGACGAAAGCGCGTACGCCGTACACTGGGCTGTCCAGCACTACATCCGTCCTGGAGATGCCGTGATCCTCCTCCACGTCAGCCCTACCAACGTCCTCTTTGGCGCAGATTGGGGTTCCATCGATCTTTCCATCAACACCGACCCTAACTCCGAAGAAGAAACCATCAACGTTGTCAGCACCAACAATAATGATAATAACAGTAAAACGAAGCTTGAAGATGATTTCGACGCTTTCACGGCGTCGAAATCCGCCGATCTTGCTAAACCGCTTCGCGAAGCGCAGATTCCGTACAAGATCCATATTGTGAAGGATCATGACATGAAGGAGCGGTTGTGTCTCGAGGTCGAGCGTCTCGGCCTCAGCGCTGTTATTATGGGGAGTCGTGGATTCGGTGCTGCACGCCGTGGCAGTGATGGGAAGCTTGGAAGTGTTAGTGATTACTGTGTTCACCATTGTGTCTGCCCTGTTGTTGTTGTTCGCTATCCTGATGATAAGGATGCTGCTGAGGCTGTTATTGCTGTCAAGGAAAGTGATGAGGGTGAGGCTGTTATTACGCCTGTCACCCTTTCTCATGAACATAAGAAAGGTTAGGGTTTTTGAGTTCTTTATTTAGCTTGTTATAATTTGAAGGTTCTTTTTTTGATGGAACATAATAATTTTTACTCTTATTTGCAATTAGTTATTAAGCATCAATAATATTGTTAGTATTTTGCTGAGAGCAAGGATCGAAACCCACTACATCCTTATCACTCCACTCTCTAACTCCTTCACTCCAGCCACCAAGCCAACTTTATATCCCATTGAACAGAACAATTGAATTTAGTTTAATGCCATTTAGTATAATTTTATATGGCATGTGGTGTGTTAGGGTTTGGGATATGGATTTTATATGATAACTTGCAATGGATCACCGTTTTGCTGATATTGTTGTTGAAGATTGTGAGCTGATGACTAGTGCCATCCTATTACGAATAGATTTTGGTCTTGATAGGACCTCTATGGCATATATTCCGTTTGTTGAGGGTGGGTTAGGAATTGTGTAATGGTTGCACAATATCTTAGATTCTATTCTTTAGTGATCCTATGAAAAGAAGAAGGTTGTACTTCTAGTGACTTGTTGAAGGTTGTATCTTTAGAATTGTTGGATCCAGCATTGTTAACTATGCAGTGCTGCAGTGTAGCGGAATTTGATCTAATTACTAATGTAGAGGTTAAAGTGGTGCTATAGCATTGTAGTGTAGCAGATTTTGAATTTTGAACAAAACAAATATTTTCTACAATTGATAACATTGGTTGGATCAAGAGGGAATTTCTATCTTTGGTCTTTTTGGGTGGATATTTTAAGGTCTGCATTACTTATGACTAGTAGTTGTGACAAATCAATGTCCACTATGATTCATGAACCATCCTTGATAGCTTGTGGACTTTTGAAGTTGGATAGAACTTTATCATTTATGAATCATTTTGATAATGGATAGGTTTGCAATTTCAATTTCGTTATTTTGATAATGAATATGCATTGTTATTTGATTCACGAGATTCTACAAATGCATCCAAATCATTTACAATTTCGTTGGACTAGGGTTTTCCTTTATCTTGGTTGGTGTCAGGGAGGAATCTTATGATTTTCAAGGCTGTAGCTCTTGTGAGCTCAGTGAGCCATTTCCACATGCCTTATCAGATTGCTGTTAACTTGTTTCAATATTGTGCTTTTCTGATTTGGAGTAAATGCAAATTGGATTGGGTTTTTAAAATTATGATTCTTAAAATTATCTGGGCTTTTCTCATTGCTGAGTGAAGTCCATGAAAACTGTGCTAGTTACAGACTTACAGTATTTGATGAGCTCTGCCAGTGAATGTTAAAATATGTGGCTCAATGTGCTTATTTAGTTTTAATTTCTTTTCTGGTTTGTTTTGTCATTAATATGCTGTAAGTTAACTATGGACGATAGATCAAAACTACATAGATGGTACTCTGTTGGTATTTTAAAGCCTTGCTTGTATTGAATTTTGATTAATTGAATTAGTTTCTAAATTTCCAAATTCAATTTTATCTGTAATTATGCTTTATTGATTTTATTTTACTTTTTATGGATGTTTAACTGTGCTTGGAGTGGATGTTGATTTGATTTAATTTAATTTGATATTATTGTCTTATCATAGATTGTTATGATTTATGTATTTGACATATCATCTTTCAATGTAATTTAGAGTTGTAATTTCAAGACATTGGTGGATGCTTGTTGTTTTACCTCATTGATACATTTATGTTTGTTGTGAAATTGAAAATTAACTCTCTACTTGTTGGTTGGCTTGGTGCAGAAGATTAATGGGAAGCCAATTCATCACTTCAATTCTGTCTCTGCAGGTGTGCCCTTACATCTTTTTGTCCTGGCTATGTGCATTTGAATGACCTGTTTTGTAATTGTAATTGGATTTGTCCTTTGGTTTAAACAAATAATGCTTGCAGACTAATAGATATAGAACATGTAACAGTTATGGTGTTGTGACTTAATTTGATCCATGTAGCAACCCTTCTTAGTGGGATAAGGCTTGGTTGTTGTTGTTGCTGTTTCTTGTTCAAGGGTGTAGTTTGGTTCAAACAAGGATTTTAATGAAGCAAAGTGGAAGTATCATATGAGATATTGTAGATTGATTGAATTAGAATATATTAGTCAGTTAAAATGTTATAAAGATATCCGTCCTTCTTGCCTCCCCTTCATTTTCCCCTGACTAAACACACCCTATGCGTTCCTCAGAAATACCCTCAATTGGTTAAATATCACATTTCTTGATTTTTGTCCATTTCTTTATTTTTTGGGGTTTTTTTACTGGATTGCAGAATGTACCTGATCCAAAAGGAATGTGTGGATATGGTTGTAAAGGGCTCTCTTTCTCTTGTCAGGTTGTACTTTAAAAGCTTTTCCTGGATGTTAACTATGGAAATATTATGGATGGTTTTATTTGGCTTGATATGATTCTGGTTCCTTTAGGTTGTTGGAAGATTGTTTGTGGTTCTCAAGTGACATACTCTTTCATGTAGATGTACAAGTTTGCCTGTGACTGTTTTCGGGGTTATATTCCCATTCTGTATGTGGGTAATCGGATTATCTTGATGAGCACTTAATTTTATAGAACTCTGTATCTGTTCATGGAACTATGAGTATTTTGGGTTCAGCACCCTTATCCGTTGTTGAAAGTTCAAACACATTAACTATATGCTAAGATATTGTTGATAACAATTAACGACAATCCTATTCTAGGGAAGGGGTGACAAAATGAGTTGAGCTTGTCGGGACAACTTGTTTAACCTGTGTTTAATGATATATTTTTGACGGACTTGATTTGTTTTACCACCCTTACCTTCTTTAGTTGGGCCATCCCACCCTCTTTTAGACAAATTGATGGCTGGTTGGGCCCGAACGGGAAGGTGCCCTGTTTTGCCACGATTAGGTGCTAGGCAATCCTTGACATGGTAGACAAATTGGAAATTTTTATCTCAATAAAAAATATTTAATTGAAACTTCATGGCTAACTTGTAGGCATAAACTAAATACATGATATCCAAGACTAGTAAAATGTAATGATCAGTTTGTTCATATACTCTCGAAATTATTATTAGGCTTAAATAAGATTAATCCCTATAAACTTTTAAAATTGATTTAGTCCCGGTAATAAAACACATTTTGTTCTCTATAAATGTACAATGTAAACAGATTTAATCACAGATGGAATGTTAGTAAATATTTTTAAATAATACTTTTGCAGGCATGTCTACAGAATTATAAACAGTTTCTCGTAAAAAGAGATCAATATATTTTCTTTACTTTTATTTTGACTGTTATTTTTAAAAAAATCATATTTACTTAATCTCAAGATAAAAAAAATTATAAACATGCTCGTAAGACAAGTAAATATGTTTTATTTTTAAATAATATTTTTGCAGGCATGTCTACAGAATTGTAAACAGTTTCTCGTAAAAAGAGATCACAAAATTAGATTATATTTTCTTTACTTTTATTTTGATTGTGATGTTTAAGAAAATCATATTTATTTAATCTCGAGATTAAAAAAAAATTATAAACATGCTTGAAACACAAGTAAATATGTTTTATTTTAACAAATTTCTTGTAATATATTTTGTAGGAATTAAAATGTCTTTTACAATAATTAGAATAAAATAAAATAAGATTTAATGGAGATTAAAAATTAATTTAATTATTTGTTTTTATTTTAGTTGTTTTAAAGATTTATTTTTTTATTTTATTTTAAAAGAGATGATAAATTTTATTATAATTAATTCACACAATTGTGAAGTGTTTGAACTCGAGATTAAATGTAATAATAATGACATTTGTTAATTAAATTATGATTTAATTATATTTTAATTTAATGATGGATAAATAATCATTTAGTGGCATTCGACAAAAATGCATTATCCAATTCAAGACCAACCGTACACCCTAAGAGACGTATATAAGACTTAGATTAGAACAGGGTAAAACAAAAGTTTAAAGATTGTCATCACATCATATTTTGGTCATATAATTACTATAACTCATGAAAATTCATATTAAAATTATCATAGCAGTTAGCATTAAACATACATCTTCATTGCTTCATCTCATTTACTATTTGCCCCACTGAGTTATAGGTACCATGTATTCCAATAAATGTACCAATTAGCGGAATTCCCATAATGATGATCAACTCTAACCCAAATCTCTTAGTAGCTTTGTTTATCGTTAGATAGCAAATGCAAGGGAGCACTAATGAGATTGTCACACTCAAAAATGCACCAATGAATACCATAATATATCCAAAAAATGGAATGAATAATGCCACAAGTACATTGCTAACCACAATGATTGTTCTAAAAAAAATGCTAATAGGCCTCCTTTTACATAGATGCCATTTATCCTCAATAGCTTTAAATATTGGGGTGATTACAATGGCATACTTAGTTAAAGGATTAATTATTGTGGTATATATTGCTATTTTAGTACTTATGGAGTTTGTCGGTAAACTTAATGTGATTTGAGAATTCAAATGATTTCCAAACATCATGTAGCCTAAAATAGCTATGGTTCCATTGATAAATGTGGTTGCCACAAAACAAACCAACAAAACCTGCAATTGACAAAATGTCACTTTGATAAGAAAGATCAAGGCAAAAAGGCCAAGGTACACTGACTTCATCCCTTAGGTATCAAATAATATTGCTGTCGGTCTGATACTTAAGTAAAATGAGTTAAATATATTAACAATATTTGATCTAATTTTGATTATATTTAAAATAGATTTAAATCTTTCCATATTTGAATCAAATATAGGAGTTATGTTCACCATTTTATCGTTAAAATGTATTAAAATTTTAAACTTAAAAGTTTACAAGTGAAACCCAACTTGACTCCCTTATATTTAATTAAAAATGAGAGAATCTAAATCCATTTAAAATTAGAGAGACTATAAATTAATCACTTCCAAACCAATTTTTCTATAGTCGAAATATTATAAAATTAAATAATTAAATGATTCACAAATTTTATTGATGAAGTTATTGACATACAGTTTGATTTTTTGTAATTAATGAAATATTAAAATAACTAATAAAATTAAAAATCATCAATTTGTTCAGTCTAAAAAACTAATGTGATTAATGATTAACAATTTTGTAGATATGTTAAAAGTTCGTTAATTTTATGTATCAAATCATTTAGCTCTTAAATATTTAAAGATTGAATTGTTAATTTACTCTAAACAAGAAAAAAACTCATGGAATTGTAAATACAATGTTTTTTTACAAACTTACCTTGGAAAATTGTTTTCTGTCACTCATGGAATTGCATAGAGTTGGCATTAATGCATGAGCAGAGTAACAGAATGCAAAAAGGCTCATAGAAGTAGACAATCCTCCCACATTTACTAACTCACCATTTTCATGAAACCCAATACCATCAAATTCACCCACACACACAACACAACCAATTAAAATAACAGAAGCAACTACCCCACCAATAGATATATAGGCCAAAGCTTCCAAACTTCTCAACCATGTTGTGGGCAGTATTACCAAAGCACTAAGTAGGATAAAACATCTTTTACCTCCAATTTTAAGGCCATAGAATGTGAATCTCATATTTGGGAATAGCTTCTCCAAATTGTCACCTTCTAATATAAGTATCTCAATAGCAACTAAAAATACCTCTATGTATATGAAGCTAGCTATCACGGTTCTCCCTTTATACCCAAACGCAACCTCACCTATATCAGCATAAGATTTGATTTGTGGATGTAATTTCATACACTTTTCTAGAAGCAATGCTGTGTAGCAAAACATCATACCAAATATAATCAGCAGAATAAAACTCAACCACCCTCCTTGAGAAATTGCATATGGCATTGAGAGTATCCCAATACCTGAAAAAACATTACTTTTTTTAGTTAGAATATCATAATCACACATTTTAGTGTAATCATGGTATGTTTGTGAAATCACAATGATATTGTGATGTTGTTGGAACCTCAAAATGTAGCTAACACTACAAGATAAATGATTTTTTACAGTGACAAAATGGCTGAGAAAAATATGAAATTATTGGTAATGGTACTTTTCTGAGCAAAAAAAATATCATTGTATGTCGTTGACATATGTGATGTTGCAAAAATATTTGGTGAACAATATCATAAGTTCATAACACCAATTGGTTATAACTAAAGAACTCAATACAGTAAGCAAATGTAGGTGAACAATATTATAAAACGATGAAAAATAATTATGTTTATGAGTTTGAGAAAGAATTGAGAGACCTGTCAAGGCATTGAGTCCATTCAAACATGTCTTGAAAAAATTGGTACCTTCTCCACTATCTTGCCCTGAATTTGAAATTTGGAGTTGGTTTTTACTCTCCATATTCTCTCAATTAGCTTAGGCAATCAATCTTTACTGCCCTTGTATATATTAAGTGGAGTTGAGTTCAAGTATAGTGGTTAAGTTCTATATTGATTAAAAATAAGTTAAATGTTGAATATATAAAAGTGATTATTCGTATATCTAATATCTTAAGATTTTAGATGAAGATATATTATCGAAGTTCGGAACATATAATCGTTGTTGATTCCGTGCTCTCTGGGACTCTTCCACATGTGATATATTCCATAGTGACAGAGGATTATGTACCAATAATGATCAAATCAAAGATTCAATACATACTTAATGAGAAGAGTTAGTATCGCAATCACAGGACTTTCGGTGAGTAATTTTTCTTTTGTTGAAAAGACTCTTGGTGAGCTTGATTAGATAATTATCCCTTTACATGATAATAAAGAGTCCTTTACACACTGTCAAATTAAAAAAGGTGCTTCACAAATAATAATAGTAATACGGTCGTGGGCCGGCTTAAGATGTGAATATGGCATATTTTTCCTTTTCTTTACTAGTAAGATATTTCATATTTTAGTAGTAACTTTTTGGACAATAGTTTTTTTTTATTGATTCTGCCACTTATGGGAGCAAAATGTGCGGTTCAATTGACCGGATCAACGAAATTGATGCGCGTTCAATTAGATTGGGTCAACGAAACTGTCACACAAAAAGTATACTGTAAGCTGCTACCTCAAATATGAGATGCCTTAGAGGCTCAATCCCATGAAATTCAAAAAATAGCCCATGAGATCATCTTTAAAGGTATGATTTAAGATGAACAATTTCAAATTGATGTTATAATTGACAAACTGCTCACTGCTTGAAAAATTTCAAAAAATTCTCTCATTCATAAAACAAAAGAATTATCAATCGAGAGTATAATAACCCGTCTCTGAATTGAGGAAGAATCTCAAAAGCAAAAGATGAAGTATTAATTGTTTCAAACAACAAGAAAAAAAATTACTCGGGGCAGTTATGAAGCTAATTGACAAACAACTAAAAAATAAGAACCGCAATATAAAGAATAGGCTAAATTACATCCGTGGTCCCTTAACTTAATTTCAAGTAACGTTTTAGTCCTTTATCTTTTTTTTTCTTCCCGACTTGGTCCTTTATTTTAATTTTAAGTGACAATTTGATATTTTATGTTTTAAAATTTTAACAATGTTATCCTTTTTTATACAAAAATTAAATTTTTTTTTTAATCAAAACTCATAAAATTAATTATATTCTTCAATATAATACAAATTTAATCAAATTCGTAACGCAAATCTTCAAATAAACTCATATTTTCATACTTTATTTGATATTGTTAGGAATAAAGGACTAAATCGGAAAAAAAAAGATAAAGGACTAAAACGTTATCTGAAATTAAGTTAAGGGACCACATATGTAATTTAGCCTAAAGAATAACAACAAGAATGGGAGCCCTCCAAAGGCTCCAATTATAAAGCAACAACTACTTCCTAGAAATGACTCTAGTTCACAATTCCTCTGCTATAAATATGGGAAACCTGGCCATATGGCACGTAAGTGTAGGAACATGCCAAACTCTGCTCAGCAGGCTAACCTAACTAAAAAGCAACTCATTGCAATGATAACCGAAATCAAAACTGTTGGCGGATAGACACTGGCGTCTCTCACCATGTTACTATGATCGTGCTATGTTTAAAACATACACTGCTACTGAAGATAAGAAAATGTTGTTGGGAGATTCTCACACCACTAATATTGCTAATATTGGAGATGTGGAATTGAAATTCACCTTTGAAAAGACCATGATTCTGAAGGACGTGATGCACACTCCATAGATAAGGAAAAACTAGTTTATGATTTTCTTTTGAATAAGGTAGGATTTACTTAGTCTATAGGGGATGCTTTTACATCATTTCTAAAAATGATACTTTTGTTGGGAAATAGTACGCCACTAATGGCATGTTTAAATTAATAAATTGCCTCCTTTTGCTTACATGTTATATGCTTTTAATATTTGACATGCTAGACTCTGTCATTAGGGATGGGAATAGGCTAAGCCGTCCGTCAGGGGCCTATGGCCTGAACTACTTTTGACCTAGCCTGACCTGACCTATTTAATAAAAAGGATAGGCTCATGCTATTTTTAAAGTCTATTTATTTAAATATGTCAGGCTCACTTATAAAAAAGCCTATTAGGCCTGACAGGCCAGCCTAGATATATTTTATTATTTATTAATATTATTTTTTTTTATTATTATATTAATGACATTATTTCCTATTTTAAATTTTATCAATTATGCAATCACTCAGTAAGCATTATGTAACACCCAAAATTTTTCATATATATTATATATGTGTCTTGTTAGTAATTGTTACGATTTATTATTAAATAAATAATTACTTTATGTATAAATAAATTAAACTAAATTTTATCACACTCTATTTTACCTGAATAATTATAACATTCATTTTTATTTAATTATTTTGGCGTGATAATTACACAGGGATGATTTATGATGTGATTATTTTCTAAATGGACTATTGTACATTTTTATTTGATTAGTTTTGATAATCATGAAATTGATGTGTTAGATATGTTTGTTTCATTTTGTGATGTGCGAGTGATATTCTTGTCTTGTTTAATGATATTATTTCCTATTTTAAATTTTATTAATTATGCAATCACTCAGTAAGCATTATGTAACACCCCAAAATTTTCATATATATTATATATGTGTCTTGTTAGTAATTGTTACGATTTATTGTTAAATAAATAATTACTTTATGTATAAATAAATTAAACTAAATTTTATCACACTCTATTTTACCTGATAATTATAACATTCATTTTTATTTAATTATTTTGGCGTGATAATTACACAGGGATGATTTATGATGTGATTATTTTCTAAATGGACTATTGTACATTTTTTATTTGATTAGTTTTGATAATCATGAAATTGATGTGTTAGATATGTTTGTTTCATTTTGTGATGTGCGAGTGGTATTCTTGTCTTGCTTGATTTATTTTGGTTGATAAAATATTAGTTGAATTATTGAATTAAATTAGAATTTATAAAAGTTATATTGTTTGTTAGTTTTATTTACGATCAAATAAGTATTTATTTTAGGAGATATTATAGAGTTAGTGAAACCCAACCTTTATATATAAGTGTTTTGAAAATATTTTTGGTTCTTCCTAAAAAAAAACTAGTGACTTAACTCATTCTTTTATTCTCCTTTATGACAAGATTTTATGACAATTCATGGTGTTTCTTGGCATAATGTGCATTAACTCATTTTTAACACCTTTAATTTATTTTTTAAAGGAAGATTATAAATTTAATTATAAGTTTTTTTTGTGCAATTAAGAGAGGACACAAAAAGACTATTGCATTCATCTCTTTTAAACTAAAATTATAATTTTATTTTAATTGTCTACAAAAATAATTCTATGAAATTTTTGGTTTTGTAACTATTAGATAAAAAAAAAGTATTAAAATGGTGATGTGACAATTTCTAATTTATTTATTTAATTAAAATGGATGGTGTGACACCCTGCAATATATGGTGAACTTTATTAGTTAATCCTAATTAACTCATACACATAAATACACATGATTTCAATTGACTTTGTAACAACCTAATAAAATTAAATAAATAGTAATTATTGGCATCATAATTTTAGAATTAAGTGCACTTCAATTTTAGACAAGAACTCAATCGTAATATTGCAACGTAAATAGCTATTACGTTCATACATTTCCATTAGGCCTCTTGTTGTCACACCTATTTGTCATTCGTACACTCCTAAAATAATTTACTAAGTCATAAATCCCAATATCTATCGGTGTTGAATTCATCATTACCTCATAAGCTATTTCTCGTGCGAATTTAGAGATGTTAAGAAAGAAAGCGCCTAAGGTAAGGGCTTTTCCCCATGCTGAGTTAGGCTAGATATTAAATTAGCAATTCGTAAGATATTGATATGATGTCTGGATGTCTTAAAAGAAAAAGGTTGATTTTACTTTCGTCGTAAATAAATTAACTATAATGCTTTGATTGTTTTTTTTAATACCTCTATCTTGATGAAATTAATTATAGTTATATTTTTATTATTATATCTTGATAAATATGTTTGTAGTGAAAATGTTTAGTGTTTTACGTGTTTTAGAGTATTTAGTTATAAAGTTATAATTTTAATAATGATGTAGTTAGTAATATATTTATTATAATGTATTTGATTTTAAGTGTTGACTTTTGCGTATTCTAAATTTAAAACTTGACTTTTATGAACAATATACTTGTCTTGAGGAAATTGATGAAAATTTTATATCTCTTTAATTTTAATAATATGAGAAAATTGATTATTGAAGGCATTAATGAATAGTACATTTTTAGAATGCTGAAAACTTTATAGTGAAAGAAATGAAATTTATGTTGTTATTGTATTCTTGGTGATACGAGTTTTAATGGTTGTCAATAACAGGTAGTCAAATCAAATCTTATGGATTATCAAAATGAAAGTGGTGATTTTGAGATATTTGGGCACGTGCATATTTGGTGTGTTGAAGTTATTGAGCTATAACTATGAACATCCATGAGAATATAAATTTGATGTCTTATATGATTAAAAAAATTTAATCTAGAATATTTTATTTTTGTGGTTGCCTAAGTGGCTGGTGATTTGTGTTTTAAATATTGTTATCTTTGTGGCTGCTTAAGTGGCTGGTGACTTGTGTTTTAAATATCATTATCTTGTGGTCGCCTAGGTGGCTGGTGATTTGTGTTTTAAATATTATTATCTTTGTGGTTGCCTAAGTGGCTGGTGATTTGTGTTCTAAATATTGTTATCTTTGTGGTTGTCTAAGTGGCTGATGATTTGTGTGATTATTTAAGTGAGTGGTGATATCTACATTTTGAGCATCATTATCATTTCGTGACATATCATATGCATCTTTGTGGACGCCTGTGTGGCTGGTTTAATTTTTCTCCATTGGTATGGGTGACTTCTGTGTGGACACATGTGTGGCTGGTTATATCCAGATCATATATATATTTAGGAGCATGCATAACTTGCATACATTTTATTGTTAGTTTTATTTTGATATAATTATTTGTTCTACGGTTGCTACTTGATTTATTTAGATATATTTTATGATTTTTGATACCCCTTTGAGAACTATTAAAAAATCAATTTCTTTAAATCTTTTATTACGAAAAGATTTTATATTTATATTCATATTTTATGACTGTTGATTTATTATTTGGTTTAATTTTTGCTGTGGGATGAACTGACCCCTTACACCAACATTTAGGTACTAATGATCCCAAAAAGTTGCATGAATGATGTTTGATTGGTGAATGTAACACCCCGTTTTTCAAAGCGAGGGTATATTTTTTTTTTTCAAAAGAATTTAAAATAAAGCAGAGAAATAAATAAAGAAATGCCTTTGGATAAATAATTGAGTCATTATAATTTACAGGCAGCGGAAAAGTTACTCCAATTATAAATCCAAACCATTTACCCAACAACAAATGGTACATGTAACCCATCGAAAATAACATGTCAAGCTGACAATATTAGTATAGGTACAGTCTTCCATTTTAAAATAAATGCAATACAAAAGAAAGGCATCTGATCCCTCTATGCCAACCTAATCTGATCATTTTACAACACAACTAAACACCCTGACTAATCTCCACGCGCCCCGTGAGATTCTCCTAACGTAGCTGCAGTCAAGCGTTCCCATCTCCATTTCCGTCCGTAGGGTAAGAACCGGTAGGATCGTCCTGACTCTCATCTGAGGGCAAAGCCCAGATTTCCACAATAATTGTAAAGGTCACCAACCGAAAATAACAGTTAACACATAACATTTAAGTTTTGAATGCTAAAAATAACTTTACAACCAAGCATGCACCTTAGCAGGATTTTCAATATGCGAAAAGTTCATACAATACTTTGCCAGTTAAAATGAAAGTAAACTGAGGTTCTCAATCCCCTAATTATAACATAACAAATCAAGACATGGATAGTTTCATGAGCAAACAGTCATACAACTAAAACTGAGGATTTTCACTGAGCCAATCGATTAGGCAATCGATTGGGGTGAAGGATTTTGATGAAACAGAATCCTGGGCTGAAATCAATCGATTGGGAAATCGATTGAGTGAGTACTGAGCCCCTGACTTAATACCAATCGATTTCCAAATCGATTTCCTGAAGGTTTTTAGTGAAATTTTGAACTCTGGCTTGATTCAATCGATTGGGAAATCGATTGACAGGGTAGCTGAGCCCCTGACTTAATGGCCAATCGATTTCCAAATCGATTTGGTCGAATATGGATGAGTCCCTGACTTAGGCCCAATCGATTGGGCAATCGATTTCGTAAATGATTTTCGAAAAACTGATTACAAAATCGATTGGCTAATCGATTTTGTCCATTTGGCCAAGTCCCTGTTTACTATCCAATCGATTGGGAAATCGATTTACCTGTGTATTCTTTCAAAAATTCATAAACTAACTCAATCACATTCATGCATAATCCCAATTCTTAACACTTAACACTGATAACACAATTACTACGACATCATGGATTTCGAAATGGTATTGCAATCAAACATCACAACTTAACACTTAGCAATTCCTACGCGATTACTACGACACACGAAGGTTCGATAACCATCATACTCACACACAATACACAACACATAGCACTTAACACCTTCATCTCAGTTATCACGATAAATCAAAATTCGAATCACTCAATCATAAACTCAAATCAAACATGACTCGCGTGCCAGGCACCCTAATGCAATGCGTATATGCCAAAATGCATGGACTCGGAATTCCAAACCAAAACCCTCCTCGAAGGGCCGTAAATCATAATTGTACCGCCTATCGCAGGCCAAAGTACCAATTACCGAGGTGCCACCTATCACGGGTCAGCACGATTTACTAAAATGCGTAAATCATAAACGTACCACCTATCACGGGTCAGTACAGTTACCATGGTGTCACCTATCACGGGTCAACTCGATTTTCTAAATAGTAACTCGTAAACGTACCACCTATCACGGGTCAGTACAGTTTACCGAGGTGTCACCTATCACGGGTCAACACGATTTACTAAAAGAAAAAGCGGGAATCGTAAACGTACCGCCTATCACAGACCAGTACTGTTTACCTAGGTGCCACCTATCACGGGTCAGCACAATTCACCAAAAATGTAAATCGTAAATGTACCACCTATCACGGGTCAGTACAGTTTACCAAGGTGTCACCTATCACGGGTCAACACGATTTACTAAAAGAAAAAGCGGGAATCGTAAACGTACCGCCTATCACAGACCAGTACTGTTTACCTAGGTGCCACCTATCACGGGTCAGCACAATTCACCAAAAATGTAAATCGTAAATGTACCACCTATCACGGGTCAGTACAGTTACCATGGTGTCACCTATCACGGGTCAACACGATTTACTAAAATGTAAATCGCAAACGTACAACCTATCACGGGTCCGTACAGTTTACCAAGGTGTCACCTATCACGGGTCGACACAATTTACCAAATGAAATGCATGAGCATACACAGACTCCATTCACAACAATCGTTAAGCAAATGCAGATATTAAAAGATTCCCCATTTTTAATACCCATTTAACTTAAACGACTTTCAAACAACATTAATTAAATAAGTCATTAAGAGATTCCCCGTTCTTAATACCGATTTAACTTAATGATTTTCAAAACAAAACGTTAAGCAAACAGTCATATTAAGAGATTCCCCATTCTTAATACTCATTTACCGAAACGATTTTCAAAAACGATAGTTAAGTAACCGAGACATTAAGAGATTCCCCATTCTCAACGCCCAGTTAACTTAAACATTTTCCTCAAATACACATTAAGTAAACCGAGGTATTAAAAGATTCCCCATTTTTAATACTCGTTTAACTCTAATGGTTTTCAAATTCCACAGAAACAAATTCAAACATACTTTCACATTCAAACCATAATTCACAACAACCACACCAATTAACAAACATCAAGTACGAACACACCAAATACAACGAACACAAATCACGCAACATAACACCCAGATACATCAAATTTCATTTACCACGAAACATTCATCAATATAAACAAAACCTAACTCTAAGGTTTTTACCCATAACGCACTAGTTTCGTTTTTCCCCAAATCGATACATTTAACCCTAACAAATTCCTTCCCACACAACTACAGATAAGTCCCTAATGCAAGCTAGAAGTTTGGAAGGAGCCCTTACCTCAACGTTAGCTTTATCGTGCGTTTCCGGTACCGCGAGAAATTCCGGTAAAATCTCCGCTCGCAACGCCGCTTCCAAATTAGTTCACTAGCACCGTAGCATGGAGGTGAGCAACTTTCCCTTCTATCTCTTCGAGAAATGAGGTTTGGATCTAGAAGAAACGGAGGGGTTTGTGTTTGGATCTCAAAACCGTTTTTCTTCGTTTTCGAATCAAAGAGGAAGAGTGGAGTTGCAAAAACCTTGATCTAACTCTCACCCAACCTTGGGTCACTAGCTTTGAAGGAAAGGAAGCATCGAAAACGAAAAATGGAGAAGGATGGATTTTCTTGGGTTGCTTGCGTGAAGCTCAGAGGAAGGAGATGGAAATTTTGAAATTTCCTTCCTTTCCTTTTCTTTCCTTTGTTTTTCCTTTCTTCCTTTTTCCTTCCTTCCTTTATATACTATTTTCTTTTCCTTTTCCTTCCTTCTAGTTTTCCTTTCTTTTTCCCTCCAAACAAACATATATAAATATAATAAATATAACTTAACAAATATCTCAAAATCTAGATATTTATTAAATTACCGTTTCACCCGAAACGCCTTAAATTCTCCGTAAAGGATTTTCCGCAGTTAAATTCAATTTATTTATCGACGAGAAATTCTAATTGGCATCGAAATATCTTTTTGATTATAAAACTCCAAAATATTATTAACTTTGGCTTAAAAGCCTCCGAGCCAAAATCCAAAATATACCAAAAATACATAATTGGTACTTTAAAATTATGGGTCTTACAGTGCACGCGCGGGGAGAATGAGACTTTTACTTAAAAAATAATGTTTTGTATTACTAAAATTTTTGTGGTACATTGTAAAATTATTTATCGTCATCATTAACTTTTAATAGAAATGTGGAAGTGAGATTTCATTTGCTAGTAAATAATTGAATGTCATTAATTTCAGTCAACCTTGTTTCTTTTGAATTTCACTTAAAGAGAATTTATTTTATTTTGAACCATAAATGAATATCGATCTAACAATTGGAATATTAATTTTGCAAATGAATAAATAAATAATATTTTAGTAAATTACATTATGTGGTTTTACGAAAAAAAATATATCAAGTTATTTATTACGCATCTTCAATTTATTACATGATGAACTACTCATAAGAAAAAAAAAATAGTTGTTTCTAAAAGAAAATAAATATTTTTAAGTAATATTTAGATAAAAAATTTGGGGTGTTACACATTCCATATTCAGTAGCAGTTCTATATTCGGTAGCAATTCTATATTTGGTATTCGTTCTATATTCGGTAGTCATTCAATCAGTCAATCACTCAGTAGTCATTCCATATTTGTTTGAGAGGTAATAATAGGTGCATTTGTTTCAGAAAAAAAATCTATTCTTTGAAACCAAAAACTATATTTTAGGGTTTAAAGGATGTTTGTTTAAGATTTTTTAAAAATTATTTTGTTTGAACATTTAAATGATTTGATGTGAATAAGGCTTTTAAATAGGCTTCTAGGCCAGGCCGGAAAAAAAGCCTATGATAGGCCGTAAGCCAGGCTTAGGCCTAAAAAATAAATCATAGGCCAGGCTCAGGCCTTTCAAAGCCTGGCCTGACCTGGCCTATTCCCACCCCTATCTGTCATGTGAACAAACATGTGATTTCAAGCTTAAGTAACTTAAGTTTAATTTCAAAGTTATTTTTAAATGATTTTGAAAAATGTGGTTTTTGTTGTCAAATTAAAATAAAAAATAGTTCACATAAATAAGTAATCAAAGAGTTTGAGCCTTTAGATTTAATACACTATAATATATGTGAACTTGATGATACTTTAACAAGAAATGGAAAATGTTATTTTATAACTTTTATTGAAGACTTTTCTGGTACTTTTGTATAACTAATGAAACATAAAAATGAAGCGTTTGACATGTTTAGGATCTTTGTAGCTGAAAATCAATTTAGTAAAAAGATTAAGAGGTTTTGCAGTGATATAGAAACATAATACGATTCTAGTCTGTTTAATGATTTTTATAAACTGCATGGAATTATACATGAAACAACTACACCATATTCGTTTGAAATGAATGGTAAAGCTGAAAGAAAAATAGAACTCTTACTGAACTAGTTGTTGCTATCATGCTTAACTCTGGTGCTGCATCTCAACCGAACTTGTCTTATTTTCGAACATCCATTAGGGTATTCATTTCACTTGTTGATATTCATAACTTGGTATTACACCAAATGGATGTGAAAATTTCTTTTTTAAATGGTGACTTGGAAGAAAAAATCTATATGGAACAACATGAAGGTTTTTTGATTAATGGACAAGAAAACAAGGTCTGTAAGTTAGATAAATATTTGTATGGTCTTAAACAAGCTCCTCAGCAATGTCAAGAAAAGTTTGATAACTTGATTATATCGAATGAGTTTAAAGTGAATGAAAGTGACAAATGTTTTTATTACAAATCTAAAAACGAAATTTGCACTATCATATGTCTTTATGTAGACGACCTACTTTTATTTGGTTCAAACATTCATGCTGTAAATATTGTAAAATCATTGTTGTGTAACAAATTTGATATGAAAGACCTCAAAGAAACGAGTGTAATCCTTGGAATCAAGATTACTAGGTTAGAAAAGGTAATTTCTTTGAATCAATCTCACTATGTTGAAAATATCTTAAAAAAATACAAATACTTTGAATATAAATATGCTTGCACACCATATGATCCAAATATGAAACTTTTCAAAACACTGGTGAAGGTTTTAGACAAACTGAATATGCCACTAACTGTACTAGACCTAACATTGCCTATGTCGTGGAACTATTAAGCAGGTTTACCAATGGACCTAGTATAGAGCATTGACATGCTATTGAGAGAGTAATGAGATACCTTAAAAGAACCATGAATCTCATATTACATTATCAAAGATTTCTTGTAGTCCTTGAAGGATACAATGATGTTGATTGTAATACTTTATTAGATGACTCCAAAGTAACTAGTGGCTATATATTTAGCATATCTGGTGGAGCTATATTTTGAAAATAGAAGAAATAAAAGATATTGACTCAATCCACTATGAAGTCTGAAATGGTAGCATTAGCTACCGCTAGTGAAGAAGCGAGCTCATTGAGATGCTTGCTAGTTGAGATTCCTTTATGGGAAAATCAATGTTAGCTACAAGGATCCACTGCGATAGTACCGCAACTATTGAAAAGATTGAGAATCATTATTACAACGGTAAGAGAAGAGATATACGTCGTAAGCATTACACAATTAGAGAGTTACTTTCTAAAGGAACTGTTAGAGTGGATCTTGTACGCACTGATGAAAATTTAGCAGATTCTTTGACGAAAAGATTTGCTAGACATAGAGTCCTAAATACATCCAAAAGAATAAGACTATTGCCTCTTGATCAATGAGTCACTCATGATGGTAACCCGACCTAAGAGACTAGAGATCCAAAGAGTTAGGTTCACTGGGTTATAACATGTCGGGAAGTGATATGAGATGAACATGTTATTATAATCAGAGAAACATGATTCCTGAAACGATGAAAGGAAGATGTAATAGAAACTCTTAATGAGATCTGTACTCTATGTGTATGTGGAAGTAAGCCGCTTCCTATGGTGAGAAATGATGACAAGACACATTCAAATCAAAATATAAATTTTCACCATCCTCCATCAGTTTTAGATAGGATGCTTCGTCTGCATCCTCGTGTGGAGGATCGTCTGCACAAAAAGAGGAAAAAGTATGGATCGGTGAAGACAGAGGCGGTATTGGAACAGTAGAGTCACACAATAGAGATGAAGTGGGCACATGGTCCAAAACGGATTCCAGAAATATTTATTGAGGAACATCCTCTGTTGGAGGTTGAGCAGTTTCTTCTTCTTAGATGTAAGGGGTGCAGTTGATGATGATTTGAGAAGAGTAGAAACAAGAGATTGGAGCCTCATTTGTTTGACATTTTTCATAGAAAAAGTATTGTTAAAGTGGTCGATTGAAAAATTTGAAAATCTTGGTCAGGATCATCCCATAGGGAGCTGATCGACCTAACACATCAATGTTCAACATGAAGCAGAAAATGAGATTTCCTAAGTGGAGAGGTGTGCCTGACGTTAGATGATGAATGATCAAAAGGTCAAGTTTAGTGACCTTTTCAAAACTGCCAGCTCGAGGCACAATAGAATGCACACATATGTTGTGAAGAATGCGGCAAATGGGAAGTAGATTGGAAGCCACTTGAGGTTTTGGGGGTGAAATGAGAGTGTTTTGGAGGACAACTGTTCTAGTGACTTGACATTTAGAATTCTAGTTTTTTGAGAAAAGGTAGGCACCTTCATCATGAATGTCCAGAATTTGACATAGCGTAGTTGGATTAATCTCCATGTGAACCCCTTTTAGGACAATACTAAAACCAGTATTGCCTTTTGAACCATTTGAAGCAGCATAAAAGGCCCTTACCAGACGAGGATACTGATGTTCGTTTACGCGTAAAAAAGAGGTTCATCCCAGTTGATCAAACATGTCCTCCACGTCAAAACCACCTTGTTTTAAATCAGCAACGTAAATGATTTTTCCATTGACCACATATTTGTTTTGCTATTTTGAAACATAGTGGGTCTCTAAGATTGATGAATCAAAAAGTTGGACGTTGGCGGAAATTTTTGAAAAGGAGGATGGTAATTTTCACGAAAGTGGTTTAGCCTTTTTAGGTGTTGAAGATTTAGAGGAGATTTTTGAAAGAAGTGGTTGTGGCATAGATTCTACAGATAGAGTTGTTTCTGAATCATCAGAGTTGACATCATGAATTGTGTTGTCCTGAGGAAGTGCATTTTTAGATGAAATAGCTCCAGACATAATCTTTGAGGATCATCTTATGGAAGCGGAGGAGGATGAGGTTTTTGTGGTTTTAAGAGAAGAAGATGGTGAAGGAACATTTTCAGATTGCAATGGAGGATGAATGACATTTAACAGTTCATGATGAGTGGTTTCTAGATGATCTACTTTGTGGTTATCTGATTGTGTGCTAGAGTAATAATCTAGCGTGTCTTCTGAGGATTAATCAGTAATTTTACGTTTTGCACATACTTTGGTGCAAGCCATTTGCGAAAACTTTTGGAGTGCAGTGCAGACTGATGAGTGAGAGTTTTTTCAGATGGTGAAGGTTGATGAAGAAAAAAGAGAGGAATGAGTATTAAGTAGAGGAGGATGGAAGTTGAACAGAGTAACCGTTTGGAGAAGGGAGCAGTTAAGATAGTCGTTTCCCTAGGAGGTTTGGCTGATGATGGATGAGACAGGCTAGGGTCGTGGAGCTGTTGATGCATTTAATGCAGAGTGAGAATCAAGGAGGCATCGCCACATATGGTGGTCAATGGAAGGAGGCACATGTATTTTCTTGTCTAACGTGACAAGAGGAAGTTACACCAAAATGGACACTGAGTCCTCTGGTGTTTATTGCCATCCTCACAACCTTTGATGTTTTTTTTTTTAAAAGTTTGTTTATTTAAAAAATAAAGAAAAGATCTTTTGCAGGATTTAAAAAAATAATCACAATAAGAGAAATATAATATTGATGCATAAAAGAGATTAATCAAATAATTTTGGGCAAATTAATGATTGAGAGTTTCTCCAAGATATTTTTGAACTGATCCTCCTGAAGAGGTTTGGTAAAAATATCTGCCAACTAATTTTCAGTGTTAATAAAAATTTGTTCTATATCCCCTTTTTGAACATGATCTCTTATAAATTGATGTTTAATTTCAATCTGTTTAGCTCTAGAATGTTGAATGAGATTTTTTGAAAGATTTATTGCCCTAGTATTATCACAGAGGATGAAACTTTTTGCGTACCTTAGAGAGTAATCCTCTAGTTGATTTTTTATCCATAGTAGTTGTGAGCAACATTGTGCAGCTGATACATATTCAGCCTCTGTAGTTGAAAGAGCAATTGTACATTGTTTTTTGCATGACCAACTTATTAGAGATTTTCCAAGAAATTGGAAAGCTCCACTTGTGCTCTTCCTTTCAACTTTGTCTCTCGCATAGTCGATATCACAATAAGCTATGAGGTCAAGATAAATTTTCAACTTTGTCTTCCTTTCAACTTTGTCATTACTTTCAAAGCATTATAAATTTTCAAAATTGGTTAACTCGTAAGTTTTTAAATGTTTTTATCGATTTTGAATGAGTTCAACATTGTGAATTTGGAAACAGTTGCGAGTTTGATCGATTTTGAGTTTACATCATTTTGACTTGAATATGCTATGTAAAATTGTAGACTTGTATGAGTTAATGAGTTAACTTGCGATTTTGACATATAGTGTATATCATAAAAAATAATACTACTAGAGTACGAAAACTATAATCTAAAATGACTCAATCAAAACTAGAAAAGTTGCCCTTATTAACAAGGAGTACTCCAATAGTTCTTTTCCACACATTGGTTCTCTTCTCCAAATATATCATGAATAGAAGTCCTCTAGTAGAAAGGCTTTAAAAGAGTGGTGACCCTTTGAGGAAGAAGTTAGGGGAATATATTAGTACAATGACCATAAGATACCATATCTACAACCACCTTCGAAGCTATGTCGAACATAATCCAAGTTAAAGATAACTGAAGGGCTAACTTGATATCGAACATAATCCAAGTTAAAGATAACTGAAGGGCTAACTTGTTATCCAAACATAACTCAACTAAATAAACAATTATGAATCACTATATGAATAGCCCTAATTATGTAGCCCTAACTATGTAGCCCTAACTAACTGAGTAAAAAAAAACCAACAATTATGAATAGCTAAACAAGTTTTAAATTCATAACTCAGCTAAATAAACAATTATGAATCACTATATGAATAGCCCTAATTATGTGGCCCTAACTATGTAGCCCTAGCTAACTGAGTAACAAAAACCAACAATTATGAATAGCAAAACAAGTTTTAAATTCATAACTCAACTAAATAAACAATTATGAATCACTATATGAATAGCCCTAACTAATTACATAGCCCTAACTAACTCCACCAAATAAACAATTATGAATCGCTAAAGAAGTTTTTAATTCATAAAAATTTTGAAATAAAAATTTGGAAGAGGAAAAACATGGTTTACCGGTTGAAAGTCTGATGAATAGGCGACGTCGATGGATGAATGAGTTGTGGCGATCGAGCTGAAGAAACTTTACAGTTATTGAAGTTGATGGATGAAGGAGTTGCAGCGAGTTGAAGAAATAGAGTCGCAAAGAAGTGACGTCGACACAAGGAGATGCGAAAAGGGAGAGTGAGAAATGTGATGTCACAAAGAAAGTGAGAGGCGCACACGCAGAGGAGTAGCCGAGAAAGAAGGATGGAAGAGAATGAAATGCTTTCTTCAAACCCTAAAACTACATATTAAATTGATTACAAAGGCGTGAAAGTAGTTTTAGGGAAAAGTTTATGATCGAATTCGCAAAGGGGTTTTCTTTTTGTTTAATTAATTGAAGTTTTTTTATTTTAAAAATTTTGTTTAATTTATTATTTTAGTTTTAATGGGCTTATATAATAATTTTTTTTTACAAAATTACTTTTAAATGATTATGTTTAATTAACCCTATAATAGCGCTTATAGAAAACTGCTTTAAAAGACGTCGTTATTAATAAGTGCTCTTATATATGACATCGCTTTTATAAAAAGCGTTGTCAAAGGTGTTGTTATAATATAAATACTTGTACCTATGACAACGCTGTTTAAAAAAATGCTTTAAAAAGCGTGCACATAAGACAATGTTTTTGAAAAAAGCGATGTCTAAGACTCGGTCTATTTCTAAAATAAAGCTTTAAATATGTATTTGGTTCATGTAAATATACTACTTTTTGATTGTAGTCATTGTAAATTTTTTTGTTTGAATTTAATCCCTGTAAAATCAGAGACGATTGACTTTGGTCTCAAATGTCAAATCAACATTAAGAGAATGAAGAGTTTTTCAAAAACCCCTAAACCATTCTTTTAATTTCTATTCATATTTTCTTTATAAAATAACACTAATTATTAAATGATCAATAAATAAATTTATTAATTAATAATATAAAATATTTTAATTTTTAATATATCATAAAAGATGATGTGTTGATGTGTATTTATGGGCTCACGTGTCATGACATTTTATCAGCTCTTTTTTTAGGAGTCAAAACCAACTGTCTCTGATTTTAGGGGACTAAATTCAAACAAAAAATTTATAGGAATTAAAATAAAAAAGTGGTATATTTATAGGGATCAAAGAAATATTTAAACCTTAAATAAAATACAACAATCTTTTTACTCAACAAACGCTGTTAAATGTGCACTATATAATCTATATTTTAGTGTAGTGAAATTTTGATCAAGTTTTTATTTTAATTTTCATCACCTTAAAATTAAAGAGGGCTTTTCATTTTAAAAACAAAAATTGTTCTACTATAAATTCCTTTGGAAAAAACAGTTGTATTCATAAATATTTTTTAAAAAATCGTTATGATCCCTTTGTCCATAATTTGATTCCTAATAAATTTCAATATAACAATATAAATATTTCAGAGTTCATCTCACTCAATGTCAATAATATCGATTTCTTTTCGAAATTCAAATAACTAATTACATAAAACATAGGATTTTAAATATTTTTTTCCTCAAAATTACATACTTGAACTCAATAAATTTCCATTGAAGTCAAAATTGCATTTTAAAGCTCTCATTTCATAACATTAGTTAAACAAAAATTCACCTGTTGGATTTCAAATACCATAGTATATATCATTATAGCTCAAAATTATTATTCAAATATACTAGAAAAGTTTTCTTGTAATATTATCAATTCAAACATTTTAGTGGAATTTTTTATCGTCAGTTCAAAATTCAAAACTCATTTATTTTAAAACAATTTATTATGTAAAAAAGACACTTGAATATCAAATTTTCACCTTTTTGCACATAGGTTTCGGCCTCCTAAAAAAATTGGGATTTTGATTTAATTTTTTATTATCTTTTAATTTCTATTCATATTTTCTTTATAAAATAACACTAATTATTAAATGATCAATAAATAAATTTATTAATTAATAATATAAAATATTTTAATTTTTAATATATCATAAAAGATGATGTGTTGATGTGTATTTATGGGCTCACGTGTCATGACATTTTATCAGCTCTTTTTTTAGGAGTCAAAACCAACTGTCTCTGATTTTAGGGGACTAAATTCAAACAAAAAATTTATAGGAATTAAAATAAAAAAGTGGTATATTTATAGGGATCAAAGAAATATTTAAACCTTAAATAAAATACAACAATCTTTTTACTCAACAAACGCTGTTAAATGTGCACTATATAATCTATATTTTAGTGTAGTGAAATTTTGATCAAGTTTTTATTTTAATTTTCATCACCTTAAAATTAAAGAGGGCTTTTCATTTTAAAAACAAAAATTGTTCTACTATAAATTCCTTTGGAAAAAACAGTTGTATTCATAAATATTTTTTAAAAAATCGTTATGATCCCTTTGTCCATAATTTGATTCCTAATAAATTTCAATATAACAATATAAATATTTCAGAGTTCATCTCACTCAATGTCAATAATATCGATTTCTTTTCGAAATTCAAATAACTAATTACATAAAACATAGGATTTTAAATATTTTTTTCCTCAAAATTACATACTTGAACTCAATAAATTTCCATTGAAGTCAAAATTGCATTTTAAAGCTCTCATTTCATAACATTAGTTAAACAAAAATTCACCTGTTGGATTTCAAATACCATAGTATATATCATTATAGCTCAAAATTATTATTCAAATATACTAGAAAAGTTTTCTTGTAATATTATCAATTCAAACATTTTAGTGGAATTTTTTATCGTCAGTTCAAAATTCAAAACTCATTTATTTTAAAACAATTTATTATGTAAAAAAGACACTTGAATATCAAATTTTCACCTTTTTGCACATAGGTTTCGGCCTCCTAAAAAAATTGGGATTTTGATTTAATTTTTTATTATTCAAGTACTAACACTACTAATTTCATCTTTAACAAAACATTGTCAAAATCCATATTTTCATTTTGTGTTTGTTGTATTTATCTTCCTTGTATACTATAGTTACATTCGTTTTATGATCTTATCGATATGGATTGTAATATTGCAATCAGAATATTTGCTTGAATATTAGTGTTTTGAGTTTGTTGTTATAAGCAAATGTTGCCATGTATATGCCTTGTGATTTTAATGATTCCGTCATTTTCCTTTTTATTCTTTATGCTTTGAGACTTATTTTTGTGTCTAGGTTGGGTAGTATGGTAGCGTAATCTAAGTGTTGGCTATTTGTTTTGCGAAAGAACAATTCAATACTACTAATTTTGTGGTTTTTCTTTTCTTTTTGACAATGTTAAAGAAGGAGAACGAGATGCAATATTTGTTTCAAAGTTTCAAGTTTGTGCATTTGCACTAATGACTTAAATTGAGGGGAACATTATTATGCATCGTTTTTCTTCCATCAAATTAAGATGTTTCTATAGGACGAGAAACAATAGAAAAGGAGTTTGAATTGTGTTTTAAATTATAAAACCGTTTTAATAAGATTAAAACAAAGTGATGAAAACATAACAAATAAACAAAAACACAACAACACAACCAATTTAGCTTGGTTCACCATCAACACGGTAGCTACATCCAGTCCTTTAAACCTGAATGATTTAATCCACTAATTTACCAATTGAATCAAACTTCCACTGAATACCTGTTAGTCAAAACTAATCGTGTTTAAGTCTTCTAAATCTTCTAGCTTGGTGCAGTCAAGTTGTTGAGGAATGCAACCATTACTAAGCTAGGTTACAAAAACGAAAAGTTTAATGGTTTTTGAATAACTCCCACAAGATGGTGTTTACAAAGTTGTATTCTCATAAAATTGTTTGTCAGTACTTAGAAAAACAAAGGAGCAAGACAATTGTTTTGTGCTTATTTGGTACATTGTTGTTGTGTATATCAATAAGGTTTGCACGTCCATTGATTGTTTTCCTGGTTGCAAGAAATTAACATGAATCATAATCTTTTGTATCAAATATTTTAGAGATTGATCCACCATTAAGACTTGTCCAAAAATAGTCCTTGTGATTTAGCATATCTTGATATGGAAACAACTAGAGCAGATGATATCATAATTAGAGCATGTCACATAGTCCTTTTGACAAATAACAGATTCAGGGTGTTGAGTAAATGATGCACACATTTGTCTTCTTCAGAGTGTTGACTATTTGGAGTGTTGAATTTTTGGAGTATTGATTTTTTATCATAGTGTTGACCTTTCTATGGAGGTAGACAATCATATGTTAGAAGAGATTATCAGAGGTAGAAGTAAACATATGTTGGTTGTATGCTTATGAGAAAAACCAATAAGAGTGTTGCTTGTATTAGATAGAGTCACCAGAGACCGCTTTATGAGCACGTTCACCAGAGCAGAGTCTTGGTGTTCCTTTGACTTAGGTAAAAAATCAAAGGATGCCACGCAAAGTCGTATAAAATACTTGATATGGGAACTACACACTTAAACATAACATCAGTGCTTTAAATTATTGTACAAAATAATTTTGTTATAATCAAAACAAGTAAGGGTCATAGTTCTTTAAACCAACTTGGTTCTAATGATATCCCCTTTTTGATGATGACAAACATCTATGTTTATGAATGATTTTCCATATCAGGTTTATTTTGAATGATTTTAAGTTGCATCCTCTAATGATAGGACTAAGTTAAAGGAACACCAATTCTACACTCTGATTTATGTATTCTAAGTTGGGAGAATGAGCTCTGAAACGCACCTCTGGTAACTTTATCCAATACAAACAACACTCTACTTCTAAATAAGCAAGTGATCGTCTTCCTCTGATAATCGCGTTAAGCATTTGTCCGCTGACTGATGACTCTTCATCATATGCATATTTTCCCACTATTTTAGTCTTATTTATCCTCAATCATCAGTTAAATTAAGGATCTATTTGATACATTTTGTTGATTTTTATTCTTTGAGTTAATAAAATGTTTTTTGTTTTTATTTCGTTGATTAAGTAGGAATTTGTCGTAATTTTACATTGCGTTTTGTTTTAGTGCAGTGCTGAATTTTGGTGAAAAATCAACATGATATATGTGGAGTATTGCAGCCATATCTGGAGTTCTAGATGTCCAATTAGTGTCACTCCAACTGCTAATGAAAGCTAAGATCCATATCTACAACTTTCATGAAGACACCGGGACCAAATTCAGACGCAAAAGATGAGAAAAATGAAAAATACATCAGACAACATATGAAATGCGCCTGGAGCGCGTCCTGGAGCGCTTGGAGCGCATTTCGCAGGATTGGACTCTGCCAACGCGCGCCTGGAGCGCGTTTTTCCGTGCCTGGGGCGCGCGACGCGCACCAACAACCATAAAAACGCAAATTTTTACTATTTTAGGGATCTTTTTGACTCTTGGGAACTTGGGAGACTTGTGCCCTAGCATAGAAACTCAAAGACAGCCGTTTCTAACGCCATTGAAGCAGTTTTATCAAGAATCATCCATGAATCATTCTTGTAATTCTTCTTTAATCCTTATCTTTTGTATCTCTGTCATGAGTAACTAAACCCTATTTGTTAGGGATGAGTGTAACCAGATGAAACCCTTATTTTTCTGATTTGATTTCTAGTTATATGAATGAGTTTATTGAATTGTTTTTCTCATCTCTGTGCTTAATGCTTTTTATTGCTTGATCAACATTAAAATGTTCTACGATTTGTATTTTGAAACGGAAGTGGACTTTACGAATGCTTGAGATGAGAAATTCATGAATTTGTAGTCTAGACATAGGTGCAGGTCATGAAACCAATTAAATTAGTTGCAAAGCAATAATTTACAAGAGAATTTCTATACGGTAATGCTTAATTCTAATCTTAAATCCACTAAGGAATTAGGGGTTACTTTGGAATTAAAGGTTCTGTCACTAAGACATTAGGGCAAGAATAATAAAGAGAATTCGGTAATAATTCAATAAAGGAATTCAGTAACTAGGATCAAATTAGACACCAAGGTTGGATTCGAAGTGAAACTCATCCCTGACATTTTTCTCATTATAAAAGATCAATTTTATTATTGTTGTTAATTTCAAACATTATTTCAATCAACTTGGGAACCTTTTTGTTCAATTCTAGTAATCAAATATAATTCAATAGTAAAACGCAATCCTTGAGTTCGACACTCGGTACTACCGTTTTATTATTACTTGCAACGATTCAGTACACTTGCTGAAACGCTATCAAGTTTTTGGCGCCGTTGCCGGGGATTGCCAATTCACTATTGAATTTAATTTATTTACTTAATTGAAATTTTTTGCTCTACAATAAATTTTTTATTTGATTTGATTTTATGTTATTTTTTTTATTTGTTGAACTTGCTAATGTCATGTCTAGTGGTTTGTCTCTTCTTTGTTTGAGATAACTATTCGTTGTAGAGCATGGAAGATTATACTGATGATATTCTACTACAATTATATGAAGAGTGTGATACTTGTCTTATTCCGGGTATATGTCGCATGATTGAAGGGCAAATCTTGAGCCATACATTTTTAAAATATCACCCTCAGATCCCTCTGATGCAGCCTCTTAGGTGTGAGTTTTGCGGAGAAGCACATAAGAATGGAAATTGTGCTGATGACCTTGCCGAACTAGTGGAATATGAAGATTTTTTTTGGAAAGTCACAAAAAACGACGAGCATTACATTAAAAAGATCTATTGGGAACAAATTCTACCTCCTAAAATTCTATCCAAATAATCAAATGACAAAGACTCTCACATTACAGACGTTTTGGTTGAATTCATGAAGAATAACATGGTTTCAATTGAAAGATTTGAAAGTCAATGTGAGAGGTTATTTGAGCAAGTGGTTAAATTTGAGAAGATGGAGGAGAAGTTGAAGATTGAAGATAATTTCATTGTTGTGGTAGAAGAAGATAAGCAAGAGGAAAAGACGAACGAGGAAAAGACGAACAAGGAAAAGAAAAAAGAAGAGATTGATAAAGTTCTAGATTCAATCTATGCCTTGTTCATCAATGTACATTTGAGAAGGACATGGAAGCAACATATTTTATTTCTCAAGTTCATGGAATTTCTACCAAACAAAAAGAAGAAGAAGGATGATGTGTTCTTCCTGTCATATATGCCACCTTGACAGTAGTTGAGACGTCAAGCTAATGACTTTAAAGAAGCGCTTATTGGGAGGCAACCCAATTTTATATCCTTTGCACCGTATTTATTTATTGCATTTCAGATTTATTTTACTCCATTTAGTTCCAATTTTAGTCTCTAATTTCTAGTTCTCTTAGTTTTGATGTTTGATATGAGCAAGGAATCAAAAAGATGCATTGAGAAGCGATGGTACAGCTCTAAATGACAGAACGCGCGCCCAAGCGCGCCTAAAGCGCTTTTTCCAGCATTTGTCACTGTCAAATCGCGTCTGAAGCGCGCCCAAGCACACCTGAAGCACTTTCTCAACAGACACCAGGAGGCATGTTTTATGCTCATCTTTTCGCACCTCACCAGTATACTGGCGACCATAGCGGAACAAGAGCGGACGATCTAAACGAGAATCCTTGAACTACTAAACTGAGAGAAGTTTTCTTTCCTTTTTTTTTTTTCTTTCTGTTGTCCCGTTTCTTTCCGTTTTCTCGTTTTCTTTGTTTAATGTCAGTGTATTGTGACTTTCTTATCTTTATGTTCATGTGTTTTTTCCCTTTCACTAAATGTGTACTATGATGAAACAGTTGTACTGACTTGCACTTAATCTTAAAATTTCTGTTTGTGATTTCGTAAGTTAAATTTCATTTCTTAGATTATGTTATTGCTCAAGTCGACAAGCCTTCCTAATGCATGCATTCTTGATTACTAAATGGTTGTAGAAGGCTAATATGCAATCTATTTTTCAAAAATACAATTTTAACAGCATGTTGGCTATATTTTGATTGTTCATACTCTCTCTTATTATCCTAGCTGTGAGCTTTTGAGCCTAAACACTTCAATTCTTTGTTGTGTGATTATCCAGACATGTGTTATCCCTCTAGAACTTGCACTAATTCTGACTTGCATCACTTGTTATTTATGCATACATTGAGGCAATTTTATTGGTCGTTTGAGCCTTTCTAACTACCCTATGAAAATTTTACCCTTTGCTAGCCCCTTTGAGCCTTGCCCTTTTATTTCGGTTACTAGGCACATTACAAGCAAAACACCTAACTTTAATTAAACCACCTTACTTGGAGTTAGGTAGAAAAAAATTCTTATCTTGATAAAATTCTAAGTTTGGGGTTGCTCATGGGATAACAACTTTCTAAGTTTGGG
>NC_021166.2:27453674-27473764 GCF_000331145.2 Cicer arietinum
CATAAAAACACATATTTTTACTGTTTTATGATCTTTTTCACTCTTGGGAACTTGGGAGACTTGTGCCCTAGCATAGAAACTCAAAGACGGCCGTTTCTAACGCCATTGAAGCAGTTTTATCAAGAATCATCCATGAATCATTCTTGTAATTCTTCTTTAATCCTTATCTTTTGTATCTCTGTCATGAGTAACTAAACCCTATTTGTTAGGGATGAGTGTAACCAGATGAAACCCTTATTTTTCTGATTTGATTTCTAGTTATATGAATGAGTTTATTGAATTGTTTTTCTCATCTCTGTGCTTAATGCTTTTTATTGCTTGATCAACATTAAAATGTTCTACGATTTGTATTTTGAAACGGAAGTGGACTTTACGAATGCTTGAGATGAGAAATTCATGAATTTGTAGTCTAGGGATAGATGCAGGTCATGAAACCAATTAAATTAGTTGCAAAGCAATAATTTACAAGAGAATTTCTATACGGTAATGCTTAATTCTAATCTTAAATCTACTAAGGAATTAGGGGTTACTTTGGAATTAAAGGTTCTGTCACTAAGACATTAGGGCAAGAATAATAAAGAGAATTCGGTAATAATTCAATAAAGGAATTCAGTAACTAGGATCAAATTAGACACCAAGGTTGGATTCGAAGTGAAACTCATCCCTGACATTTTTCTCATTATAAAAGATCAATTTTATTATTGTTGTTAATTTCAAACATTATTTCAATCAACTTGGGAACCTTTTTGTTCAATTCTAGTAATCAAATATAATTCAATAGTAAAACGCAATCCTTGAGTTCGACACTCGGTACTACCGTTTTATTATTACTTGCAACGATTCAGTACACTTGCTGAAACGCAATCACTGACTCTATTTAAAAGTGAATGCTCTGATGAAAAGTAAAATGATTTGAAAATTCAACACTCTGATAAACAATCAACATTATAGTTAATCTATGCTGTGATGAATAGTCAACTCCCAGAAAAGTCATCGCTCTAATGAAGACAAATTTGTGCATCCTCTAATCAACATTCAAAATATGTTATTACTCTAATCACGGTATCATCTGCTCTATCTATTTCCGTATCAAGATATACAAAATCAATTACAAGGACTATTTCTAGATAAATTTTAGTTGTGAATCAATCTCTGAAGATTTGATACGAAACTTCATGTTATAGGTGGATTTCTTATAATCAAGACAACGACGAGAAACCCTAAGGTTTCTCTATAAAAGAACGTGCAACCCTGATTGATCAACAACACCAATGCACTGCAATAAGTACAATACATTTGTCTCTGCACTCTTGCTCTCTATCCTTTGTTTTGTTTAAGTTTTGAGAAACAAATTTCTAATAACAACATTGTAAACACCCTTTTGTGAGAGATTTTCAGAAAATCCTTAAACTTACTTCAATATAACTTGGTCCTATAGTGGTTGCATTTCTTAATCGCTTGATTGTACTAAGTTAAAAGGTTGAAAATATTTGAACACAATTAGTTTGACTAGCAAGGGTTCAATGGAGGTATGATTCATTTGGTGAATAAGTGGATTAATTCCTTCATTATGAAGGGACTGGATGTAGCTATTATGTTTGTGGTAAACCAAGATAAATTGGTTGGGTTGTTCTGTGTTTCTGCTTTATCTTCTCTTTTTTATCACTTTGTTTTAATAGGGAACTACAAATTTAGGTGGGCCAACCTAGCTAAGGTAGTCTAAATGTTCTCTTGATTCTTGGCTGCCAATTCCTTGAATGCCTCAGTTTTAGCTTCCAGAAGATGAAAGTCTACCTTCTTGAAAAACTGGGAAAGATCAAGCACATGGCTAAAGGGTGTGACATATTTACTTCTAGAGGCAAATTATGTAGAACATGAAGCAGCTATAATAGGAACATCCAAGAGAGATATCTCAACCTTTGGAATAGTCACACGAAATTGTAATTGTGCTAAAGAAGCAACCACTAGGGTTTCCATATGAATACCACTAGAGGGAGATGGATCTTGTAAGACCCTTAGTTTTAAATTCTAATTGATGCAATTTTAGTATATTTTTGTGGTAGTAATTATTTCATTTTGGAAGAATGTACCTATACCTTATATTGTCAACTTGACTTTTGTTTTGATGATTCCATGTACCACTTTTTTTTGATGTGACGTGTGGGAGTTAAAATTCTTGGAGCAGTGTTTTTGTATAGGTGAACACCGAGAATACCCCAGGGGTATCAGCTATGTTTGATAGGTCTCATAGCCTCGATGTATTATGCTGCATAAATACTTTGGATTTTTGTTTCAAAAACTATTTCCGTTGTTTGTAAATATTGTTAACTTTTGTCGTTGTGTTACGACTTAAATATTTTGTCCAAAAGTATTTTTTTCTTTGTTTATGAATTTGAATTTGTGTTTTTTTTATAAAAAAAGTTGGGTTGTTACAATTTTTGGTATCAGGGCTTTTGGTTATAGATTGTAGGTCAACCTGTAGGTTGGGAGTCGTTATCTGATCATGTGTTGGGGTAATTTTTCTGAGTTGTCATATCAGGGGTAGTTATTATGTGTTGATGTAGTCAGAAGTTAGTTTTGGAATTATTCGAAGTGGTGTTAAGACTTTCTTCCTGATGTTGGTTTTGAAGGAAACAATGCCACCAAGAAGGAATGACACTGCCAGAGTGAATGTCAATAGGGATGACCAAATGGTGGAAGCTATGAATAACATGGCTACTTTTGTTGCTGCACAAACTGCTGCAAAGACACTGCATGATCTGGAAAAGAGGGAAAAAGAGATTCGTGCTGCTGAGTCAAGAGGATTGGAAGATTTTCGTCGTTAGAATCCTCCAACGTTAAAGGGTGATGAGAGTCCAGAAAAAGTTGATCAGTGGATTCAAGAAGTGGAAAAGATCTTCGAAATGATTAATTGTCAGGCAAGGGTGAAGGTCAACTATGCTACGTATCTGCTACTAGGGGATGCTGAATATTGGTGGAGAAATATAAGGTTTCTGATGGGATCAGCTCAAAAGGAGGTGAATTGGGAGTCGTTCAAAAGGAAGTTTTTAGACAAATACTTCCCGATGAGTATCAGGACTAAGTTGTGCGATGATTTTCTTAAACTCTATCAGGGAAATATGACAGTGAGCAAGTACGCTGCTAAGTTTGAGTCACTGTCAAGGCATTTTAGGTTTTTCTGTGACGAGGTTGATGAACAATTTATGTGCACCATTTCCATAACGGACTGAAGTATGAGATTCAAGACTCCGTCCTGCCATTGGGAATTCGACGTTTCCAAGTCTTAGTGAAGAAATATAGAGAAATTGAGGACATGAAGAACAAGAGGGCCAATTGAGGAGGGAACTTTAGTTCTGGGGTCCCTAGTCGGGTGAACCATTAGAACAACAAAGGAAAACAAGTTGTTAATCCCTATAACTGACCACAGAATAACAACAGGGGTCAGAATCACCTGGGGAACCAGAACTTTAGAAGACAATTAGGACAAGTGATTCGATGTTTCTGATGTGGAAAAGAGGGACATTATGCTACTACTTATACCTCTAACAGTCCCATTTGTTGCAATTGCCAGAAGCCAGGGCACATTGCAAGGGATTGTAGGGCTCCGAAGGTGGAACAAATAGTGAAGGCAACTAGTGCTACTCGTCCTACTGCTAGAAGACGCGTTTATTGCGTTGGTGTTGAAGCTGGAAATCCATCTAGCAATCTAATTCAACGTGACTATGAGATTGCAGGTAACACTCTAACTGAACTTTTTGATTCGGGAGAACCCATTCCTTCATTGCAGGTAACACTCTAACATTCAACGTGTCGTCTCTACCTTTTGATTTGGCTATTTCCACGTCTGTTAAGACTTTGACAGTAAATTCTACATGTTTATATTGTCAAGTGACTATCCAGAATATGGATTTCTTGATTAATTTGATTTGTTTACCTCTACAATCACTCGAGGTCATTCTCGGTATGGATTAGATGTCTTATCATTATGTAATTTTGGATTGTGCTCGCAAACTGGTTCTTTTCCCTGAACCATGAGTTGTTAAGTATCTAGGTTCTAACAAACTTGGAGTGTCACTAAGAGAAGGAACTCATGAGTTTTTGTCTTTGGCCAACGTGGGGGAAAAGATAGATGTGAACATAGAGGATGTGATGCTTGTCAAGGAGTACCCGAACATATTTTCAACAGAAATTCCAAGATTACCACCAGTGAGAGAAGTGGAATTTTTCATTGATTTGCACCCAGGAATCAGACCAATTTCGATTGTGCCGTATCGAATGTCGCCATTGGAATTAAATGAGCTCAAAGGCCAAATTGAAGATTTTTTGGAGAAGAAATTTATTAGACCAAGTGTGTCACCATGGGGAGCTCCAATATTGTTAGTTAAGAAGAAGGACAGAAGCTCGCGCTTATGTGTGGATTTGACCAAATGGTGGAAGCTATGAATAACATGGCTACTTTTGTTGCTGCACAAACTGCTGCAAAGACACTGCATGATCTGGAAAAGAGGGAAAAAGAGATTCGTGCTGCTGAGTCAAGAGGATTGGAAGATTTTCGTCGTTAGAATCCTCCAACGTTAAAGGGTGATGAGAGTCCAGAAAAAGTTGATCAGTGGATTCAAGAAGTGGAAAAGATCTTCGAAATGATTAATTGTCAGGCAAGGGTGAAGGTCAACTATGCTACGTATCTGCTACTAGGGGATGCTGAATATTGGTGGAGAAATATAAGGTTTCTGATGGGATCAGCTCAAAAGGAGGTGAATTGGGAGTCGTTCAAAAGGAAGTTTTTAGACAAATACTTCCCGATGAGTATCAGGACTAAGTTGTGCGATGATTTTCTTAAACTCTATCAGGGAAATATGACAGTGAGCAAGTACGCTGCTAAGTTTGAGTCACTGTCAAGGCATTTTAGGTTTTTCTGTGACGAGGTTGATGAACAATTTATGTGCACCATTTCCATAACGGACTGAAGTATGAGATTCAAGACTCCGTCCTGCCATTGGGAATTCGACGTTTCCAAGTCTTAGTGAAGAAATATAGAGAAATTGAGGACATGAAGAACAAGAGGGCCAATTGAGGAGGGAACTTTAGTTCTGGGGTCCCTAGTCGGGTGAACCATTAGAACAACAAAGGAAAACAAGTTGTTAATCCCTATAACTGACCACAGAATAACAACAGGGGTCAGAATCACCTGGGGAACCAGAACTTTAGAAGACAATTAGGACAAGTGATTCGATGTTTCTGATGTGGAAAAGAGGGACATTATGCTACTACTTATACCTCTAACAGTCCCATTTGTTGCAATTGCCAGAAGCCAGGGCACATTGCAAGGGATTGTAGGGCTCCGAAGGTGGAACAAATAGTGAAGGCAACTAGTGCTACTCGTCCTACTGCTAGAAGACGCGTTTATTGCGTTGGTGTTGAAGCTGGAAATCCATCTAGCAATCTAATTCAACGTGACTATGAGATTGCAGGTAACACTCTAACTGAACTTTTTGATTCGGGAGAACCCATTCCTTCATTGCAGGTAACACTCTAACATTCAACGTGTCGTCTCTACCTTTTGATTTGGCTATTTCCACGTCTGTTAAGACTTTGACAGTAAATTCTACATGTTTATATTGTCAAGTGACTATCCAGAATATGGATTTCTTGATTAATTTGATTTGTTTACCTCTACAATCACTCGAGGTCATTCTCGGTATGGATTAGATGTCTTATCATTATGTAATTTTGGATTGTGCTCGCAAACTGGTTCTTTTCCCTGAACCATGAGTTGTTAAGTATCTAGGTTCTAACAAACTTGGAGTGTCACTAAGAGAAGGAACTCATGAGTTTTTGTCTTTGGCCAACGTGGGGGAAAAGATAGATGTGAACATAGAGGATGTGATGCTTGTCAAGGAGTACCCGAACATATTTTCAACAGAAATTCCAAGATTACCACCAGTGAGAGAAGTGGAATTTTTCATTGATTTGCACCCAGGAATCAGACCAATTTCGATTGTGCCGTATCGAATGTCGCCATTGGAATTAAATGAGCTCAAAGGCCAAATTGAAGATTTTTTGGAGAAGAAATTTATTAGACCAAGTGTGTCACCATGGGGAGCTCCAATATTGTTAGTTAAGAAGAAGGACAGAAGCTCGCGCTTATGTGTGGATTATTGGCAGCTTAATAAGGTAACTATTAAGAATCGTTATCCTTTACCACATATCGATTATTTGATAGATAAATTGAGAGGAGCCGCATTATTTTTGAAGATTGACTTGAAGTCAGGTTACCATCAGATCCGAGTAAGAGAAAGAGATATTCAGAAAACTGCTTTCAGAACTGGTTATGGACATTATGAATATCTTGTTATGTCATTTGGAGTTACCAATGCGCCAACACTTTTTATGGACATCATGAAAAAAACTTTTAGTCCATTTTCAGATAAATTTGTTGTGGTGTTCATTGTTGATATTTTGATTTATTCAAGGGCTGAGGAAGAACATGGAGAACATTTGCGCCAAGCTCTTGAAATTTTACACGAGATGCAATTGTATGTCAATCTGTCGAAGTGTGAGTTTTGACTAGAAGAAGTGAATTTCTTAGGACATGTGATAACCAAGCAAGGAATCATTGTGGATCCGACAAAGATTGAGACAGTTCTTGCTTGGAAACAGCCTCAGACCGTCATTGATATACGAAGTCTTGTAGGACTGGCAGGATACTACATGAGGTTTATTGAAGGTTCTGTGAAGATTGTAGCTCCGTTGACACAACTTACTAGAAAACATCAACCGTTTGCATGGACGGAGAAGTGTGAGGAAAATTTTCAATTACTAAAGAAAAAGTTGACAACCTCACCAGTATTGATATTACTACAACCTGAAGAACCATATGAAGTTTACTGTGATGCATCTCACTAAGGTTTGAGATGTGGTCTGATGCAACACAAGAAAGCTGTAGCTTACGCCTCAAGACAATTGAATATTCTTGAAAGAAATTATCCTACTCATGATTTAGAGCTTGCTGCTGTAGTTTTTGCATTGAAGATCTGAATGCACTATTTATATAGATGCACATTCACAGTGTTCAGCGACCATAAAAGTTTGAAATATTTGTTTGATCAGAAGGAATTGAACATGTGTTAGAGGAGATGGATGGAGACTCTCAAGGATTTTGATATCACACTGCAGTACCACCCTGGGAAGGCCAATGTAGTGGCTGATGCATTAAGTAGAAGAAGTGTATTAGTGTCTTCAACAGTGATGGCTAGACAACAAGAGTTGCAGGAAGCTTTTAGGGACCTACACTTGAATGTAGAGTTTGCACCGGGAATTTTAAAATTTGGAATGATTAAGATTTCGAGTGAACTACTTGAAGACATTGTGAATTTTCAAGATGACGCATTAATTCAATAAAAGAGGAATCTAATAGTGCAAGGGAAGAGAACTGAGTTTAAGATCAGACCAAATAATATTTTGAGATGTAATGGTAGGATTTGTGTACCAGAAATTGCAGATATGAGGAAAACAATTTTAGAAGAGGCTCATAAGAGTAAATTAAGTATTTATCATGGAGAAACAAAGATGTATCATGATTTGAGGCAGAATTATTGGTGGCCAAGAATGAAGAGACATGTAGCGGAGTATGTATCAACTTGTTTAACTTGTGAGAAAGCGAAAGTGGAACATCAGCAACCTGCTGAAATGTTGCAACCTTTAGATATACCTATGTGGAAGTGGGACAATATTTCCATGGACTTTATAACTGGGTTGTCGAAAACAAGGAGAAAGAATGATTCTATATGGGTGATAGTGGATCGATTGACTAAATCTGCACTTTTTACCAGTAAAGACCATCTATCAGGTAGATAAGCTAACAGAGATCTACATTGCTGAGATTGTGAGAATACACGGAGTACCGTCGAATATTGTATCAAACCGTGACCCGAAATTCACATTGCACTTTTGGGGAGCATTGCATGAAGTGTTGGGAACGAAACTAAGATTGAGTTCGGCTTACCATCCACAAACGGACGGACAGACCGAGAGAACAAATCAGTCCTTGGAAGACCTATTGAGAGCATGTGTATTAGATGATAGAGGAAGTTGCGATGATGTACTTCCGTTGGTTGAGTTTACCTACAACAATAGTTTCCACACAAGTATTGGAATGACACTATATGAGGCTCTGTATGGACGCAAGTGTCAAACGCCTTTGTGTTGGTATCAGGACGGTGAAAGTATGATTTTAGGACCTGAGATAGTGCAACAGACTACAAATTAGGTCAAGAAGATAAAAGAGAAAATGAAGGTCTCACAGGATAGCCAGAGGAGTTATGCTGTAACGCCCCGGATTTTGATCCAAGACATTACTTAAAATATTTATTTTCTTTCAAAAACGGCTTATTTTTTTTTAAGGTAGTTCATCATATAATAAATAAAGTTTCTCTAGTAAATAGTTTGATTCCATTTTAAAAAATACCACAATGCGATTTATCGGATATTATTATATGTAAAGACAATTTACTAATTGTAGAAAATGTTCGCTTAAAAATAGAATAATTCAAGTTTTTCCTAGCAGAAGGACCCCGCCTCCGCATTTCTATTAAAAATCAACGATGAAAAATAAATAAACTTAAAAATTGTATCACAACGATTTTATCACTACAAACATTATTATTATTATTTTATTAAAGTACCCCTTTTTCCCACGCGCGTGCGCCAAGCAAACGTCATTCATGCAACCCTTCAAGATCGTTAGTACCTAAATGTTGGTGTAAGGGGCCAGTTCATCCCACGGCAAAATTAGACCAAATAATAAGTTAACGACCATAAAATATAAATATAAAATCTTTTTGTAATAAAAGATTTAGAGAAAATGATTTTTATGATTCATAAGGTGTATCAAAAATTATAAAATATATCTAAACAACAAGTAGTAACTCACCTTAGAATCAATAATTATATAAAAATAACAATGGCAATCAAATGTATGCAAATTATGCATGTCCTAAACATACATGATTCGGATATAGCCAGCCACTAAGGCGTTCACACAGAAGTCACCCATACCAATGGGGAAAATTAAACCAGCCACTAAGGCGTCCACAAAGATGCATATGGTATGTCATGACAATGATAATGAATGTTCGAAATGTACAAGTCACTAGCCACTTAGGCAACCACAAAGAAACATCATACATAAATAACCAGCCACTTAGGCAACCACAAATAAACTATTCATTAATGCATTCAAAAACCGATTTCCTCATATCGTTAAATGAAAAATAAAATTCTCATCAATTTCATCAAGGCACATATATTGTTCATAAAAGTCAACTTTTAAAATTTAAATACTCAAGAATCGAGGATTAAAATTTAATACATCATAATAAACATGTTAATGACTACATCATTATAAAAATTATAACTTTATAAGTAAGTACTCTAAAACATGTATGGCATTGAACGTTTTCACAACAAACATATTGATGAAGGAATGGTAATAAAATATAATTCTATAATTAATTTCATCAAAATAGAGATATTACTCAAAAGAAACAATCAAAGCATGATAATTAATTTTCTTTACGACGAAAATAAAATCGACATTTTTCTTTTAATACATCAAGACATCATATCAATATCTTACGAATCGCTAATTTAATATCTAACCTAACTCTGCATGGGGAAAAAGTCCTTACCTTGTACGCTTTCCTTCCACGTACCACTATATAGCCCTCGAAAGTCTCACCAAGGTGAATAAAAGTTTATAGCTCCGATCAAAAAGCTAGGGAATGTAAGGATGGTTGTTTGAGTGGCTTAGAAAATATTTGAGATAAATGTAGTGTCGGTAATGTGTGTGAGTGATTATGACTTATTTTCCTCTACTGTAAGTTTAATCGTGTCCTAAGAAGGAGAGGTGTATGTGACTAATAAAGGAGGCATAAAGCTGATCAGAGAGAATGAATAATTCTCTTCATTGAGTTTAATTGCACACATGAATAAGGAATTAAATTGGAATAATGCCATTCAATGACCAACCGTTAAGAATTAATTGGCATTCATGTATTTATTCTTGCTAGTTACACATTTGAATGGACACAATATAAATTAAATTTTATAAAATATGGTTATAAAAATAGTAGTGTGAGTGATTAAATTTGACTTAGTCAAAATTGGCTTGGTCATTGTTCACTCTAAGACAAATATTTCTACGAGTTTTAATTAGTCAATAATAAAAATCCCAATAATAAATTATTTAATATGAAAATACTTTATCAAATAATTAAACATTCAAAGAATAATTATCTTACTATCGTCACACTAAATTAATAAAAGGATAAACAAAACTAATGATTTTAAATTAATTAATTAAAAAAAGGGGGTGTTACAATACTTACCCCCTTAAAATAGTTTCGTCCTCGAAACTAAGAGGTCTCTAAAAGGTATGGGTAAAGCTCTCTTATCTTCTCTTCCAACTCCCAAGTAGCATCCCCAGTTGTCTGGTTCCAAATCACCTTAACCAACGGAATTTCCTTTCCCCTCAAATGTTTGGTAGTTCTGTCAGCGATGCTTATCGGTGGGACCTCGAAGGTAAAATTCTCCTTCAATTGAATATCATCTGGGGCAATAATATGGGATGGATCTGCAATGTACTTCCTCAATTGTGATACATGGAACACATCATGTAAATTAGCTAAATTCGGTGGTAAAGCAATTTGATACGCCACTGGACCCACACGTCGAAGAATTTGATATGGTCCAATAAACTTCGGAGTAAGCTTTTTAGACTTCAATGCCCTACCAACTCCAGTAGTAGGCGTCACTCTCAAGAATACATGTTCATCCTCCTGAAACTCTAAGGGTCTCCTATGTCGATCAGCATAACTCTTCTGCCTGCTCTGTGCTGTTCTCATCCGCTCTTGGATCTGACGCACCTTCTCTGTAGTCTGTTGCACCAGCTCTGGCCCTACGATTAAGTTTTCGCCATCCTGATACCAACACAAGGGAGTTTGACACTTGCGCCCATACAAAGCCTCGTACGGGGCCATACCGATGCTTGCATGATAGCTATTATTATAGGTAAATTCGACAAGAGGCAATAGATCATCCCAACTTCCTCTGTTATCTAATGTACAAGCTCTTAGCAAATCTTCTAAGGTCTGAATAGTCCTTTCAGTTTGGCCATCGGTTTGAGGGTGGTAAGCAGAACTCAATCTCAATTTAGTACCCAATGCCTCATGCAATGCTCCCCACAAACGAGAAGTGAACTTTGGATCTCTATCTGACACAATGCTAGATGGTATCCCGTGTAATCTAACAATTTCCGCAACGTAAATCTCTGCAAGCTTAGATACATTGTAAGTAGTCCTTACAGGTATGAAATGTGCGGATTTTGTGAGCCTGTCAATAATCACCCAAATGGAGTCAAATTTCTTCTGAGTCTTAGGTAATGCCACCACAAAGTCCATAGATATGCTATCCCATTTCCACACTGGTACATCTAATGACTGCAACAATCCAACAGGTTTTTGGTGTTCAACCTTAGCCTTTTGGCAAGTCAGGCAAGACGCCACATATTCCGCCACTTGTTTCTTCATTCCTGGCCACCAAAATCTTTGCTTCAAGTCTTTATACATCTTTGTAGTACCAGGATGAATACTCAGTTTGCTCTTGTGGGCCTCATCCAAAATGGTTTTTCTCAACTCTGCATTATCCGGCACACAAATACGTTTATTACACCACAAAATGTTATCTGGACCCATTTGAAATTCGGGAGCCTTGCCGGTCTCAACCAATTTTCGTCTCCCCTGAATAGTCTCATCGGTCGCTTGAAGGGCTTTTATCTCATTCATTAGTTTATTATCTACAATGATCATTCCACATTGTACTTTTCCCGACAAAGAATCCATATTAAGATCCAAGTCGCGAAAATTCTCTAACAACTCTAATCCCTTCATTTTTATGGATGACAAATGGGCCCGCTTCCTACTCAAGGCATCAGCCACCACATTGGCCTTTCCTGGGTGATAGTGCAACGTGAACTCATAATCCTTGATGAACTCCATCCATCTTCGCTGTCGGATATTAAGCTCCTTCTGGTCGAACAAGTATTTCAAACTTTTATGGTCACTGTATACATCAAAATTGCACCCATACAGATAGTGCCTCCAAATTTTTAGTGCAAAAACTATTGCAGCCAACTCCATGTCATGCGTGGGATAATGTTTCTCATGCACCTTCAACTGTCTTGAAGCATATGCTACCACCTGTTTGTTCTGCATAAGTACACAACCCAACCCTTGGAAAGAAGCATCACAATAAACTTCATATGGTTCTTCTGGTTGTGGTAACACCAACACCGGTGATGTAGTTAGCTTCTCTTTCATCATCTGAAAACTCCTTTCACATTCCTCCGTCCATGCGTAAATATGATTCTTCCTTGTGAGTTGTGTCAACGGCGCTGCAATCTTGGCAAAATCCTCAATGAATCTTCTATAATATCCAGCCAAGCCCAAGAAACTTCTAATCTCTGTGACGGTCTGTGGTTGTTTCCATGCCACCACAGCCTCTACTTTAGTTGGGTCGACAGCGATACCTTCCTTTGAAATAACGTGTCCCAAGAATTTCACCTCCTCCAACCAGAATTCACATTTCCCCAAATTAGCATACAATCTCTTGTCCTTCAAGACTTGCAAAACTTGACGTAGGTGAACTTCATGTTCCTCCAGGCTCTTAGAATAAATCAATATGTCATCAATGAAGACCACTACAAATTTGTCTAAGAAGGGGTGAAATATACGATTCATGTAGTCCATGAAAATAGCTGGTGCATTGGTGACACCAAAAGGCATCACCAAATACTCAAAGTGTCCATAGCGAGTCCTGAATGCAGTTTTAGGAATGTCTTCTTCCTTCACCCGAATCTGATGATACCCCGACTTCAAATCAATCTTAGAAAATATCATTGCTCCTTTGAGTTGGTCCATCAAGTCATCAATGCGTGGCAAGGGATACCTATTTTTGATGGTGACTTTGTTAAGTTGACGGTAATCGACACAGAGTCTAGACTTTCCATCCTTCTTCTTCACTAGGAGTACTGGTGCTCCCCAAGGTGAGACACTCGGTCGTATGAACTGTTTAGATAAAAGGTCCTCCAACTGATTTTTCAACTCTGACAATTCCGATGGAGACATTCTATATGGTGCAATAGATATAGGTCCTGTACCCGGAGTCACATCAATTGAAAATTCAATATCACGAACTGGGGGTAATCCTGGTACATCCGGCGGAAATACCTCTGGAAAATCTTCGACCACAAGTATCCCGTCTACCTCCACCTCTAGCTTCGTACTGACTGAGTTGAGGGAAACACACTTCCGAACTCCCTCTTTCAAAGAGAAGTTCAATTTATTGGTATCGAGGAATCGAGAAACACCTGGGTCTGGGAATATCACAGACTTACGAGCACAATCCAATAGAACATAATGGCTTGAAAACCAATCCCTTCCAAGGATCACTCCCACATGCTTGAGGGGAATACAAATCAAATCAACGTTGAATCTCATATCGAACACAATCAACGGGCATTGCAAGCAAGCCGTATTACATTTCACTGATTCGGTAGAAGGTAGGGTAACCACCAAATCAAACGGCAAAGTAGTAATAGTAAGTTGGAGCGAATCCACCCAATCCAATGAAATGAATGAGTGTGTTGCCCCCGAATCATAAATTACATTAAGTGATTTTCCAGCAATTAAACACTCACCTTGGATAAGCTCAGAGGAAGATGGAGTTTCCTCTCCATTGATGTGGTAGACACGTCCCTTGGCAGTAGGGCGTACAACATTGTCGTTGATATTGTTGCGGTTGACAACTCTATCGTCCTTCCGTTCAAGGCATTCATTTGCAAAATGGTCTGGTTTCTGACAAATGTAACAAACCCTTGGTCTGATTGGACACTCAGATATCTTGTGTCCTTCTCTGTTGCAGCTGTTGCAGCGAAAACACTTAACAGGGTACGCCTGGTTCTGACTTGGAACTTTTGGCCCTTGACCTTCCCCGTTTTGAGGTCGAGGTTGATCTCTAGCATTCCCCAGTGGTCGGGCATATGGCTTGTATTGTTGATGCTGCTTGCCCCTATTATGTTGGTCGTTATGCCCCTGTTTTCAAATATTAACATTTAGAGGTAGATATTCACATTTAGAGGCCAAACTTATGACTCTAATGATATGGATGGATTTAAATCTCTACCTGAGGTCTGATGGGTCCACCTACAACACCCCTATTCAGACGGCTCTGTTTCATCTGCTCCACTTTCTTGCATTTCTCCACTAGTACTTGATATTGGCGTATCTCCAAGGGCCCCACTAACTCCTTAATTTCATACCTAAGCCCGCTTTCAAACCTCTCGCACATGTATTCTTCATCTATCTGATTTAGGAAATAGCGGAAGTGCTTTGCTAGGGACTCGAACTTTGCCGCATATTCCGCTATCGTGAGATTCCCTTGATACAACTTCAGAAATTGGGCCTCCTTCTCAGCCCTAGCACTTTTCAGGAAGTATTTTTCTAGGAACTTATTCTTGAAAGCCTCCCAGGTTAGCTCTTTATGATTTGTCTCCATCATTTTCTTCGCACCTCGCCACCAGTATTCAGCTTCACCAATCATCAAATAGGTTGCATACTCTACTTTCGCATTGTCAGAGCAGTGTAAGATCTCGAAGATCTTCTCGATTTCTTGCAGCCAAAGATCAGCCTTGTCGGGGTCATGTTCCCCTTTGAATTTAGGCGGATCTTGTCGACGAAATTCATTCAATGCTCTTGCTGCACTGGCTGCTTCATCCCTCTGATCCCTCTGTGCATCTCGTTGAGCCTGGATCGCAGCTTGTTGGGCCATTGCTGCGGCCATAGCATTCATGGCTTGGATTGCTTCAGTCATGTCGTTTCTTCCTTGGGGAACCGATCGGTTTGTGCGACGAGCCATAACGCTTCCTAAAATTATCTAATTAGTAAAATATTATAACGTAATTTTAACTTTTGGGTAGTACGGAAGTCTTTTATTGAGCACTATATAGTAGGTTCGGGTTATACAGCAAGTCGTTCTTTGGAGGGGTTCCCAGGAAAGAGAGGTGGGTCAATGGACCACTTAATAACCAAGTCTTTCCTTAGCCAGAATCCCTCAAATACAACCTTTTTGTATTATCCTTCCCTTCTATTTTGGGGGTCATACAATTATACATAATATAGGGTTTAGAACATTGTCTTTAATTACATACGTTTAGATCACATGATGAAAGCTCACCAGTTACTTTGTGATTTAGATCGAAATAATTTTAAATCGTGGTAATAAACTCATAATTCACAATATCATACAACCATAAATGTTTATCGCTTGATTGAAATTATTTCTAATCGTAGGATCAAGAATTTAAAACATATTTTTCATCATAATTATTCAATTAAATTAGACAATTAAATTCACATAATTGAAATTTAAGTCATTAATGACATAAAATAGTTAGAAAATCAAGCCCTTAGTACAAAAAGAAGTAGAGAGTTTAAAATTAAAAATAAAACAATCATACGATGAATAAGTAAAATCATAAAGATTATAAAATGTAACAACTTAAATAAAATATAAAAGACAATGCCAATAAAAGCATGCAAGTAGTTATAGAGATTTCAAGTTTGAAAAATTTAAATAACACAATTAAACCAAATATTTAAAACATATATTTAATAGCAAAATCATGGAGGTTATACAATTGATGACACATAATAGAAATTTAAGTAAAATTTAATAATTAGAAAACCAAGAAATTAACATATTTAATGACACTTAATAAGAATTTAAGTAATTTTTAAAATTCAAATTCAAGAAGGTTACACAATTAATAACTTAATAAAAGTTTAAGAAATTAATAGAATTCAATTTCAAGAAGGTTACATAATCAATGACACATAATAGAAATTTAAATAATTAGTAAAACTCAAATAAGTAGAAGATTATACGATTAACATGAATAACATATCACAAGAAGAAAAAACATGCGACATACATGAAGCGTCCCATCCCACCAATGTCCGAGAATTAGTGCTCTGATACCACAATGTAACGCCCCGGATTTTGATCCAGGACATTACTTAAAAATATTTATTTTCATTCAAAAACGGCTTAATTTTTTTTTTAAAGTAGTTCATCATATAATAAATAAAATTTCTCTAGTAAATAGTTTGATTCCATTTTAAAAAACATCACAATGCGATTTATCGGATATTATTATTTGTAAAGACAATTTACTAATTGTAGAAAATGTTCGCTCAAAAATAGAATAACTCAAGTTTTTCCTAGCAGAAGGACCCCGCCTCCGCATTTCTATTAAAAATCAACGATGAGAAATAAATAAACTTAAAAATTGTATCACAACGGTTTTATCACTACAAACATTATTATTATTATTTTATTAAAGTACCCCTTTTTCCCACGCGCGTGCGCCAAGCAAACGTCATTCATGCAACCCTTCAAGATCGTTAGTACCTAAATGTTGGTGTAAGGGGTCAGTTCATCCCACGGCAAAATTAGACCAAATAATAAGTTAACAACCATAAAATATAAATATAAAATCTTTTTGTAATAAAAGATTTAGAGAAAATGATTTTTATAATTCATAAGGTGTACCAAAAATTATAAAATATATCTAAACAACAAGTAGTAACTCACCTTAGAATAAATAATTATATAAAAATAATAATGGCAATAAAATGTATGCAAATTATGCATGTCCTAAACATACATGATCCGGATATAGCCAGCCACTAAGGCGTCCACACAGAAGTCACCCATACCAATGGGGAAAATTAAACCAGCCACTAAGGCGTCCACAAAGATGCATATGGTATGTCATGACAATGATAATGATGTTCGAAATGTACAAATCGCTAGCCACTTAGGCAACCACAAAGAAAAATCATACACAAATAACCAGCCACTTAGGCAACCACAAAGAAAAATCATACACAAATAACCAGCCACTTAGGCAACCACAAAGAAAACTATTCATTAATGCATTCAAAAATCAATTTCCTCATATTGGTAAATGAAAAATAAACTTTTCATCAATTTCATCAAAACACGTATATTGTTCATAAAAGTCAAGTTTTAAAATTTAAATACTCAAGAATCAAGGATTAAAATTAAATACATCATAATAAACATGTTAATAATTATATCATTATAAAAATGATAGCTTTATAATTAAGTACTCTAAAACATGTATGGCATTGAACGTTTTCACAACAAACATATTGATGAAGGTATGGTAATAAAATATAATTCTACAATTAATTTCATCAAAATAGAGGTATTACTCAAAAGAAACAATCAAAGCATGATAATTAATTTTCTTTACGACGAAAATAAAATCGACATTTTTCTTTTAATACATCCAGACATCATATCAATATCTTACGAATCGCTAATTTAATATCTAACCTAACTCTGTATGGGGAAAAAGTCCTTACCTTGGACGCTTTCCTTCCACGTACCACTATATAGCCCTCGAAAATCTCACCAAGATGAATAAAAGTTTATAGCTCCGATCAAAAAGCTAGGGAATGTAAGGATGGTTGTTTGAGTGACTTAGAAAATATTTGAGATAAATGTAGTGTCGGTAATGCGTGTGAGTGATTATGATTTATTTTCCTCTACTGTAAGTTTAATCGTGTCCTAAAAAGGAGAGGTGTATGTGACTAATAAAGGAGGCATAAAGCTGATCAGAGAGAATGAATAATTCTCTTCATTGAGTTTAATTGCACACATGAATAAGGAATTAAATTGGAATAATGCCATTCAATGACCAACCGTTAAGAATTAATTGGCATTCATGTATTTGTTCTTGCTAGTTACACATTTGAATGGACACAATATAAATTAAATTTTATAAAATATGGTTATAAACATAGTAGTGTGGGTGATTAAATTTGACTTAGTCAAAATTGGCTTGGTCATTGTTCACTCTAAGACAAATATTTCTACGAGTTTTAATTAGTCAATAATAAAAATCCCAATAATAAATTATTTAATATGAAAATACTTTATCAAATAATTAAACATTCAAAGAATAATTATCTTACTATCGTCACACTAAATTAATAAAAGGATAAACAAAACTAATGATTTTAAATTAATTAATTAAAAAAAAGGGTGTTACATATGCCGACAAGCGTCGCATACCTTTGAAATTCGAGCAGGGGGATCATGCGCTTCTAAGAGTCACACCTACTACTGGAGTTGACAGAGCTATGAAATCGAAAAAAATTGACTCCGAAATTCATTGGACCATATCAGATTTCTTCATGAATTGGACCTATTGCTTACCAGATTGCATTGCCTCCGATACTGTCCAATATTCACGACGTGTTACATGTGTCACAGTTAAGGAAATACTTTACAGATCCGTCATATGTGATCGAACCGGACACAATTCAACTGAAGGATAACTTGTCATTCGAAGTATTACCTGTAAGAATTGATGATAGGAAGATTAAGCGATTAAGGAACAAGGATTTTTCATTGGTCAAGGTAATTTGGAACCTAACTACTGGAGATGTGACTTGGGAATTGGAGAGCGAGATGAGGGAACAACATCCTCATTAGTTTATCGACGCGTAGTTTTGAGGACGAAACTAATTTTAGGTGGGTAGTAATGTAAGACCCTTAGTTTTAAATTCTAATTTATGCAATTTTAGTATATTTTTGTGTTGAATTGTTGTGACGTTTAACTCAAATTTTGCTTTATTTTGAGAAATAAGTACCAAAAATATATTTTGTTAGAGTTTGTAATATGTTTAATATATGCGTATATTTATTTATATATTTTGAGACCCGTTTAAAATTATTTGTCGCATAATACTTTAGTTATTTTGCAAAGAATTTCTATGTCAAAAAAGTCTTGTTAAAAATATATCTGGCTGCTGAAAATTTTATCTGTCAATTGAGTTGTGATGAGAGTAGATATTTTTATCAAATAGTTTGAGATATGAGTGAAGTGATGTGTGTAAGAGTATTTAGATATTTGTTGAATTGGTTTAATACTAACATATGTCATGAACTTATATGAGAGGAAGGTAAGGCTAGAAATAGAGAGAAAGCAAAATCCATTTTCCCAGACCTCACGATCTTCTTCTCCGTCTTTCTTCTGTTTTTTTTTTATAAAAAAAACCTTAAAACACAAACCCTCATTTATCTACTAGATCTAAGCTTCCATTCGAGAAGTGACAGAAGGGAAAGTTACTACTCTCCACATTACGGTGCTAGTGAACTAGCTTTTGAAGTGACGGCGCGAGCGAGAGTTTTTGCCGTATTTGATCGCGGTAACGAAAACATTTGTAAAAGCTACAACGAAGGTAAGGAATCCTTCCAAACTTTTATATTGCATATAGGACTTTATATGTGTATTTGTGGAGGTGGAAGTTTGTGAGATTTGTGTGAGATTGTGGAAAATGAATTTAATGTGGTTTATGTGTAAAAATGTGGAGTTTTGAAATTGGGTGATTTATGTTTGAATTGATTGATTTTGGTGTGAATTGGCAGTAATTAAATTTGATGTGTTTGAGTTACGTAATGAGTTATTTTCAAATAAATGAGTTTGAACTGAAGTTGAAAATTTACAAAAAAATTTAGAGTTGTTAAAGTTGTTAAAAAGTTCAAATTTTAACTAAGTTAAAGAGTTTGAGCAAAAAGGTAGATTGTAATTAAAAATGGTTAGAGTTTAAAATGTTACTCTTTTAATTACTCTTAGACTGAGTTTAAAAAGAAAAAAATTTAGAGTATTTTATTAACTCAAAAATTCGGTGCTTTAATAGTCGAGTGTGTGTATGTGAGATTTGGACAATATTTGTTTTATTTAGTTTTAACTAAATAATGTAGATTATTTGGTTTTAAAAGTTTGGTGTGCGAAAAAGATTTAATTTTGGGAATTTTGTTGTGGTTGGATTAATTTTATTGTGAATAAATTGTTATAAATATTTGTGTTTATGTAGTTAGCTCCTTGAGTCTCGAAAAGGAATCGAGATCATTGGCACCGAGTTAGCGCGGGGCGG
>NC_021166.2:27473774-27478654 GCF_000331145.2 Cicer arietinum
GGGAAGGGAGTGGGAGAAATATTATATATTAATGTTGTTGTGGTGATTAAGTTTTGATATTATTGTGTATTCATAACTGATAATATGTGCGTTATGAATTTTTTTGAGAAAATTATGTTTTGAGTATACTCTGTGATAAGTTTGAAAAATCGTTAGTGTTAAATGAGTATTAAAAATGGGGAATATTTTAATAGTTGCATTTACTTAATGATTGTGGTGAAAAGAGTCAGAGTGGGCTCATGCATTTCATAGTATATGGTGACCGCGGTGGAGCTATGGTGATAATGATGACTGTGATGGGCCACGGGATGAGGCCATGTGATCTGTTGATTAATCTTACCCTTAAGGGGATTATTGCGTCATGCTTATTTGTGAGAGATTGCACCTTGGTAATTAGTGTTGGTCTGTGAGAGGCTGCACTCTAGAATGTGCTGATATGTGAGCGATTGCACTCTAGAAAATCATGCTGATTTGTGAGCGATTGCATGCTAGTAAATCATGCTGATCTGTGAGATATTGCACCTTGGTAATTAGTACTAGTCTGTGAGAGGCTGTACAATTATGACTTACGTCCCCTTCGAGGAAGCTTTTGGTTGGAATGCTGGAGTCATGCATTTTGGCATATACGCATTGCATTAGGGTGCTTGGCACGCGAGTCATATTTGTTATACTATGATGATCGTATATACATATTCGGTTGTTGTTGTGATTTGTCGTAATTGCTTTGAGGTGTGAATTTGAGTTGATTAAGTTTCGATGTACTTATGTGTTCATAATTGATGTTATGAATGTTTGATGTGTGATTGAGGTGTGAATTTGTGGAGATTAATTTGGTGTTAATTATGTGTTCATAATTGATAATATGAATGTTTGAAGTGTTAATTGATTCAGAGCCATTTTAGAACTGAAAATCTTCTTTTTCTCAGTTGTATTCGGCTACGACAGTGCAGTTTGTCAAAAAATTCATTTTCAACATTTTTTATGCATTTTTGGACATATGAAAACCGTTTCGAGGAGTATGCTAAGACGAAAGGTTCTTTTGAGCATTTGGAAATATAAGAATTTTGCTAAGTGTTATTTGTTAATTTTGGTTGGTGACCCTTTACAATTATTGTAAAAATATGGGCTTTGCCCTCAGATGAGGACCAGTATCATCCTACCGGTTAGTACCCTCGAGATGGAAGATAGTTAGACATACCTGACCGAAGCTATGTTTGGAGGATCTTGCGGGGCGCGTGGAGATCACCCGAGTTGTATTGTTTTTTTGTAGCGTGATCAGATTAGATGGTTGTATAGGGGCTATATGTCTTTCTTTTGTGGTTGTAATTATTTCATTCTGGAAGACTGTACCTATACCTTATATTGTCAGCTTGACTTTTGTTTTGATGGATCCATGTACTACTTTTTTTTTATGTGATGTAGGGGAGTTAAAATTTTTGGGGCAGTGTTTTTGTATAGGTGTCTGCCGAAAATACCCCAGGGGTATGAGCTATGTCTGATAGGTCTCATAGTCCCGGTATATTATGCTGCTTAAATACTTTGGATTTTTGTTTCAAAAACTATTTCCGTTGTTTGTAAATATTGTTGACTTTTGTCATTGTGTTATGACTTAAATATTTTGTCCAAAAGTATTTTTTTTTCTTTGTTTATGAATTTGAATTTGTTTTTATTTTTTTTATAAAAAAAGGCTGTTACAGGTCTTTCCTTGATGAACCTTTTCTTGTGGCTGTCAGTAGTTTTCTAGATCAATTTGCTTTAGGCTTTCTGAAGCAGTAAGATTCGTAAATAGAAGATCTCAATTGTTTGTCTATAAGCAACAAAATTTTGGGAGGCTAACTTCATTCCATGATCTGTGTTGTCCCTTATCAAGCTGGTGACAAACGAGATGACCTTGTTCCATTGGGTGAAATATCATTAGGGTCCAAACTTTGAGCATTCCTCTTCCATCTTAAAGTAATTTTGGTAATAACTGAAGTAATGTATGAGTTGAGGTTTGGAAAGCCAGAGAAAATGTAATTCATGAGGGGAATGAGGTCTAGAAGGATGGTGGGAGTGGAAGGTTCAAGGTGAAAATATGGTGAGGGAGGACTAGAGGAATCTTTTGAAGACGTATCAGAGACTAAGTTAATGATGTCTTGAGCTATTGTTTTAGCTGCTTAGTGAATGTGATTCCCAAGCCTTGGTGAGGTAGGGTCATATGTAGGGGCAGAGAAGGTAGGTGTTTGTTGAATGGTATAGTTGTTAGGTGTTTGTGGAGGGTTAGTGTGAGTAGCTGACAATGTTTGGTTTGGAGTGTTGATCTTGAGAGGTAGATGATGTGTTTTATATCTGAGTGATGCAAAGTATTCTACTAACATAACCTTAAACATTTCATCTGAGCTGTTGGTATTGAAGTCAACAAGGGTATCACGTGCAACGTTAGAGGATGTGCCAATTAAGTTCGTATGTTAGGTAGAGGGTATGAGAGTTTCAGGTTGTTCATTACTACTCGTATTACCAAAAATAACATAAGCAGCAGTTTGTTAGGGTTTGGTGTTACCTTCTGTTTCTTCCTTAGAGTGAGGGTAACTTCTTGCTCATTAGCGCATGTGTCTTGTTCCTCAACATCTTCTATACTCAACATCTTGACAACTCGCTTTCCTTTCCTTCTCAATCCTTAAGTATTCCAGAACTATATTATCTTACTCAAAGATGGGAGCATAAGAATCTTCAACCCCAAAGGGAATGCCCTGAGATCCACTAGTTTTACCATATATCATTTTGCAATCCCCACTAGGTCGAATGCAATTCTTAGGAGAGATCAACCTCGTCTTGATGACATTGGAAATATTGAACAAGAGTGAATATGAAGAAACTAGGTGTTCCTCTTGAATAATTCCTCCTAATTCCTCTAGAGTTTGAATGAGGGGAGTTCTCATCAGTATGATGACTCTTCATCATATGAATATTTTTCATTGTTTTTGGTCTTATTTATCTTTAATCAATAGTTAATTTAAGGAGTTATGTGATATATTTTGTTGAATTTAGTTATTGGATTTAATGAAATTCTTATGTTCTTATTCCTTTGATTAAGTATAAATTTATCATAGTTTTATTTTTTGTAGTGCAGTGTTGAATTTAGCTCACAAGCACCACCTTGTAGAGGGGAGCAACTTTTCTTTCTAACACTTCTTGAATGGATGCTTAGATCTAGTAGAAAAAAAGAGGTTTTCTTCTTCAAATAACCAACACTTATGATTTCTTTCTTTTTATTATTTTTAAGAAAAAGAAAGAAAGAAAAGTAGAGAGGGAGGAAGCAGGACGTGACATGAAAAGTAGGAAGGAGTGGTTTGTTTACTTTATAATCAAACAATAAGCTTAAGTTCCATTTTATAATTAGGAATATGTGTTTTTTGTTTTAACTAACCAAAAATTGTTATAGTTAAAGTATTATATGACATCTTAAATTTTTTGTTGATAATAAATTATGTTTAACTTAAATAAATTATTCCCCGATAAATAATTTTAATCGGGTCTCCAAATATATATATATATATATATATATATATATATATATATATATATATATATATATTAAACATATTACTTACTCTAACAAAATATATTTTTGGTACTTAATTCATAAAATAGAAATTGGGCTAATAGCCTAAACAATTCAACACAAAATACACTAAAATCGCAGAAATTAGAGTTTCGAAAACTCAGGGTCTTACATTAATACCCCGTTAAATTTAGTTTGGTCCTCGAAGCTACGCGTCAATAAACTTCGAATGACAAGTTTTCCTTTAGTTGAATTGTGTTTGGTTCGTTCACTTGTGATGGATCTGAAATATATTTCCTTAATTGCGACATGTGAAATACATCGTGAATATTGGACAGTATTGGAGGCAACGCAATCTGATAAACCACAGGTTTAGTTCGTGCAGTAATTTGGTATGGTTTGATAAATTTTGAGGTTAATTTCCTTGATTTTATGGCTCTGCCAACTCCAGTTGTAGGTGCGACTCTCAGAAACACCAGGTCACCCTGCTCGAAAGGTCTTGCGAGATCTTCATTTTCTCTTTTATCTTCTTGACCTTCTCTGTATTGCACCATCTCAGGTCCTACAATCATACTTTCACCGTTCTTATACCAACACAAAATTGTCTGGCACTTGTGCTCATACAGAGCCTCATATGGTGCCATTCAAATAATTGCATGGAAACTATTGTTGTAGGTAAACTCAAACAACGACAGTATATCATCCCGACTTCCTCTATCATATAATACATATGCTCTCAATAAATCTTCCAATGATTGATTCATTCTCTTAGTCTATCCATCTGTTTGTGAATGATATGTTGAACTCAATCTTACTTTCATTCCCAACGCTTCATGCAACACTCCCCAAAAGTGAAATGTGAATTTCAGGTCACAGTTTGATTTGATAATCGATAGTACTCCATGTAATCTCACAATCTCAACAATGTAGATCTCTGTTACCTTATGTACCTTATAGATGGTCTTTATTGGTAAAAAGTGTGCAGATTTAGTTAATCGATCCACTATCACCCAAATAGAATCATTATTTCTCCTTGCTTTTGGCATTCCAATTATAAAGTCCATGGTGTAAAACTACATGTATTTGATGAAGACAAAGATCAACAATTATGGTCAATGCAACAAGATCAAAAAGAAGATCAAATATCTTCATTAATAAGCTTCAAATCCAAACATTAAATGTTAAAATGTAAAGGTATATGATACAAACCAATATTTCAATTACATGAGAACAAGTCATATTTACATATGCATTTAAAGTATTTTCAAAAGTCAAAACAACATTAACAAAGTCTTAAAAATCATATTTTTGACAAAATGCATAAGTGTATTCGAATACA
>NC_021166.2:27479039-27482377 GCF_000331145.2 Cicer arietinum
AGTGTTGTTAGAAGTTTGTAGCAAGAATCCCAGGGTGGGAGTTGTACATTTTCTGACAATTAGTGGATCAATCTCTTGTGGTGTGCAAGAGGACTGGACGTACCCTTGGTTATAAGGGGAACCAGGATAAATCTAATGTGTTCATCTATTTACTGCACCTTACTATTAGTAGACATTATATTAACTCATAAAATTCAACTACCATATCACTAAAAACAACAAAATTTACTAACACCTAATTCACCCCCCCTCTCAGGCGTACTTCTATACTTACAATTGGTATCAGAGCAGGTTAAGGTAACTTATTCCTTGATCAATTACTCATGGCTTCCGCACAACCTGTTTTTAGAGACGGTGGTAGCAGTACCAAACCACCATGTTTTGTTGGAGAGCACTACGATTTTTGGAAGATACATATGCAAGCGTATCTCGAAGCACAAGGAGACGACAAATGGGATGCAGTTGAAAATGGTCCTCACATTCCAAAAACTGTCATCAATAACAAAGAAGAAATAAAGATAAAAAATTCTTGGACTGATGATGTTAAAAGAAAAGTGTTGTTCGATAAGAAGGCTAAGAATATATTACAATTTGCACTAGGAATGGATGAATTTTTCCGCATATCTCACTGTAAAACAGCAAAAGAAATATGTGATACGTTGGAAGGCACCATTGAGGTAAAAAAATCTAAACTCAACACACTATCACAAGAATATGAGTTATTTCAAATGCAGCCCGAATAGTCTATTCTAGACTTACAGAAAAGGTTCTCCCACTTAACCAATCATTTGACAGCACTCGGAAAAATCTTCACCAATGATGAATTAAATCTAAAAGTACTGAGATCATTGACAAGGGCCTGACAACCAAAAGTGACAGCAATATCCGAAAAGAAAAGCCTACCCAAAATGTCTCTTTCTACACTATTTGGAAAACTTCAAGAGCATGAAATTGAACTTGGAAGGTTAGAACAAAATGAAAGTCAAGAAAAGAAGACCAAAAATATTGCTCTAAAGACCGAATCAAGAGAACAAATCAAGGACGACAATTCAGATGAAGATGAAAACATTATTTTTCTTGTTAAGAAATTTGGTAAGTTTCTTAAAATTGACAGAACATTCAAAAAGAAAAGTTTCAAGAAGAAAGATAATTCTACATCAAATCAAAACTTCACTTGCTTTGAATGTGGAAAACAAGGACATATTAAAGTAGATTGTCCAAACCTTGCTAAGAAGAATGCCATAAAAAAAGAAAGACTTCAAGAAGGCATACATAGCTTGGGAAGATAACGAAGTAAGTTCATCTTCAGAAACAGAAAGTGAAGAATGCGCCAATGTTGCATTAGTGGCATCACATCAATCAGATGATGAAGAAGAGGTATGCACAAAAAGTACCTCAAATATGTGGTACTTAGATAGTGGATGCTCTAAACACATGACGGGTGTTATAACAAAATTTCCAGCATTGACTCTTGAATCAAAGGGATATGTGGTCTATGGAGACAACAATAAAGGAAAAATTTTAGGCATTGGAAAAGTTGGCACAACCCCATCCCCTTCAATTGAAGATGAACTATATGTTGAAGGTCTAAAACACAATCTCATAAGCATTAGTCAGCTTTGCGATAAAGGATACAAGACAACCTTCAACAAAGATGAATGTATCATCCAACATGAAGCTACAAATGAAATACAATTTATCGGTAAACGTTTCAAAAACATCTTTATACTTAATCTTGACGATTTATCCTTAAAAATGAAATGTCTTTTGGTAAGCGACAATAATGATGCTTGGCTATGGCATAAGAGATTTGCTCATATTCACATGGATCATTTAAACAAATTGGTCAAGCATGATCTTGTTGTAGGCTTACCAAAAATAAAATTGGTAAAGGATAAATTGTGTGACGCATGTCAAAAAGGTAAGCAAACAAAAAGTTCTTTCAAACCTAAAAATATCATTTCAACCTCTAGACCACTACAATTGATACATATGGACTTGTTTGGTCCATCAAGAAGCAAAAGTCTTGGTGGAAACTCATACGAACTAGTTATTGTTGATGATTACTCAAGGTTCACTTGGACCTTATTTTTGGCAAGTAAAAATGAAGCTTTTAAGGCATTTAAAAACTATGCCAAGCTTGTCCAAAACAAACAATCTGCCAAAATTGTATCAATTAGAAGTGATCATGGAAGAGAATTTCAAAATACTTCATTTGAAGAATTTGTGAAGAAAATTGCATTTTCCACAATTTTTCTGCACCAAGGACACCACAACAAAATGGGGTTGTTGAGAGAAAGAACAGATCCTTGATAGAGCTCGCAAGAACTATGCTAAGTGACTCAAACCTACCGAAATATTTTTGGGCAGATGCTGTAAACACAACATGCTATGTTTCCAACCGGGTAATCATTCGACCAATTCTTAAGAAAACTCCGTATGAACTCTACAAAGGAAGAAAACCCAATATCTCTCACTTCCACATTTTTGGATGTAAGTGTTTTGTGTTAAACAACGGTAAAGATAACCTTGGAAAATTTGATGAAAAAGCTGATGAAGGTATATTTATCGGTTACTCTTTATCTAGTAAAGCATTTAGAATTTTCAATAAAAGAACTTTATTAGTCGAAGAATCAATGCATGTAACTTTTGATGAAACTAACCCCATAAAAGAGGAAAATATTATTTCTTGTGATGATGATGTTTTTGAAAGCGATGATACAAACAAAGAACATCAAACTGATCAACCAGGTCAAGAAAGTGAAGTCAACATTGAAAGACAAAATGATGATCTTCCTAACAAATGGAGAACCCATAGATATCATCCAATTGATAACATCATAGGTGATATCAATAAAGGAGTCACAACAAGATTAAAACTACAAGATGCTTGCTTAAACATGGCATTTGTTTCTCAAATCGAACCCTCCAAAATTGGTGAAGTACTTAAAGATGATCAATCGATTCTTGCTATGCAGGAAGAACTCAATCAATTTGAAAGAAGCCAAGTATGGGAACTTGTTCCTACTTCTGGAAATAAACACATCATTGGTACAAAATGGGTGTTTAAAAATAAACTTGATGAGAATGACATAGTTGTCCGCAACAAAGCTAGATTGGTCGCTCAAAGATACAATCAAGAGGAAGGGATAGATTTTGACGAAACATTTGCTCCAGTAGCAAGATTAGAAGCAATACGTTTACTACTTGCGTATGCTTGTTCCATGCACTTTGAGTTATATCAAATGGATGTGAAGAGTGCATTTCTCAATGGATATATAAATGAAGAAGTCTATGTCAAACAACCACCTGGGTTTGAAGATTCCAAAAATCCCTCA
>NC_021166.2:27482551-27486103 GCF_000331145.2 Cicer arietinum
ACATATGTGAAGAATTCTCTTCTATAATGCAAGGAGAATTTGAAATGTCCATGATGGGAAAGTTAAACTATTTTCTTGGACTTCACATCAAACAACTTGAGCATGGCATCTTCATAAATCAGGCAAAATATTGTAAAGAATTACTCAAAAGATTCGAAATGGAAAACTGCAAAGAAAGTGCAACTCCAATGGGCTCTGAAACCTATGTTGATAAAGATGCATCAGGTATTTCAATCGACATATCCAAATATCGAGGTATGATTGGATCCTTATTATATCTAACGGCCAGCCGGCCAGATATTATGTTTAGTGTTTGTTTGTGTGCAAGATTTCAGGCAGATCCGAAAGAATCGCATCTTGTAGCCGTTAAAAGAATTATGAAGTATTTGAAAGGAACGACAAATGTAGGCCTATGGTACCCCAAGGGTAGCATATGTAGCCTAGTTGGATATTCTGATTCATATTATGCAGGATGCAAAACGGATCGTAAAAGCACAAGCGGCACTTGCCATATCTTAGGCAATGCACTAGTATCATGGTCTTGCAAAAAGCAAGCTTGTGTTGCACTTAGTACTGCTGAAGCTAAATACATAGCAGCAGGAAGTTGTTGTGCTCAGATTCTCTGGCTCAAACAAGAATTACATGACTATGGAGTTGATCTCGGATGCATTCCCCTAAGATGTGACAACACAAGTGCAATAAACATCTCAAAGAATCCAATCATGCACTCTCGGACTAAACACATCGATATACGTCATCACTTTCTACACGATCATGTGATGAAAGGTAATGTTGAGGTAACATTTGTTGATACACACAATCAATTGGCTGGCATCTTTATAAAACCTTTACCTAAGGACTCATTTTATAATATCCAAAGAGAACTTGGTATTTTAAATGAAAACGATCTTTGAAAATGCATGATACACATAGTCTATCATCTCTTTTCAAAAATTTCATCTTAAAGTTGTTAAAAATAAAATTCCTTGATGATTATTGGTTCTTCATATATGAAATTGTGCATTACATGTTGAGATTTCCATAAAAAATTAGTTTTCAAGCAAAAATTTTCATATGTAGTCGAATACAAATGTCTGTATTCGAATACATACTTTTCCAGAAATTCTTGTATTCGAATACAACTTATCTGTAGTCGAATACACGTTCCCAGAACAATGTGTATTCGAATACAACTAGGTGTAGTCGAATACACCTTCGCGCTTTTGCCCAGATATAAAAGCTGATTCATATTTTTAGGGTTATTTTACATTTGGTATTCGAATACACAGCTGTAGCTTTTCCTCTCTTCTCCCAAAATCTCGTCCATCCTCCTTTCACTCAGTTACCCATTCACCTAACCTTGCAAACTACATCAATATTTCCTTCTTTCTTGTCATTTATCACCAGATTTCTCACATATCTCACCTTTTCTCTCAAACCCATTTTTCAGCAAAACCTCTTTTCTCACCATGGATGCCCGCAAACGAGGACCAAGAACCAAGCATGCAGCAATGGGTCCCTCAAGAAAACGAACAAGGAATCCCAACATCACGGATTTATCCCGGCTTCTACACACACTAGAAGAAATTGATTGTTTTCACACATTCTACTATGACAAGCGACTTATCATTCCAAAATATGGTACTTTAAACTCTTTCTCTGCCTTTAAATTTCCTGAGTTGCTCAAAGCACAACATGTTGAAGAGTTTATAGGCTACAAAGGTTCTGTCTATCCTGACTTAGTTAGGGTTTTTTATTGCAATCTCATCCAAGATGGAAAAATGCTGGTATCTCGAATTAAGGGTAAAACCATTCGGTTAAATACCAAAATTATAGGCGAAATTCTGAACATTCCCTTTAACGGTCAAAAGTTTTGTCCCAACAACTTGTGTGAATGGGCTGATATCTCTAAGTATAATGCGTATGTTGTCCTATGTCGGTTTGACAGACACACAATGGAACAAAAGCGGACTCAAGCTGGTTCCAAATATGCCCAGCAACGGTATAGAGTGGGAAATCTTACCGTTGATAATCGACTTTTGCACTATTTTCTTAGCTACATTCTGGTTCCGAAGGCTGGAAATTACTCCCAAATTTCGGAGTTTGAATTACAAATTATGAATTTCATATATGAAGGTTGTCAACTAAATTGGGCATACTTTGTGAAATCTGTCATGTTTGGATCCCGATAGGCAATTGGCTTACCATATGCGAAGGAAGTTTCCCAGATTTTAGAACACTTTGGGGCGGACTTCTCTGATGAAGTCATGTATACACCCATAAAAGAAAATATGCTGGATTTGGGCGTCCTGCCTAGCATGCGGATAGTATGGAATGAGCCGCTTGAATCTTTTGTGCATACCATCTGATACTGCTCAAGAAGACACTGCAGGACCCTCATATGTTGTTGCCCAGGCTGATGAAGATGGCGAGGAAATAGCCTTTGATGATGATTATATCTGCAATCAAATGCTCATGGCTCGCCTTGACTCTTTCCAAACCTTCTTCCAAACTCAATTCGAAAATCTGACCTCTTCTGTCAACACTCGCTTCCAGAACATTGAAACTACTATTGCTCGCAACCATGACGAGTTATCTCAAGAGATTAGTAGTTTATCTGACAAACTTGATCATTTTCACATTCCAACGGATTTTGATCGACACTAGGATTCTATACTACCTCATATTATGCCTTGTAGTTTGTTTCATGTCTTAATTTGTAGTTTGTCTTACGGTATGCTTTATGTACTAAGTTGAACTTTGTTTTCATTAAACATGTGTTGACTATTTTGATGTACTTAATTGAACTTGCCTTCATCCTTCGTTATGTCATAATTTTCTTTATTTCTTTACAATGTGTACTACATTACCTTTACTTGTGTGTATATTCTTGCATATGTATGTCTCTATATTTTTCCTTCTTTTTGATAATGTCAAAAGGGGGAGAAAATTTGGTATTGTTGTTGCCTTAAACATCTTAAACATCTTGTAGGTTCTCAAACAATTTTTCAATTAATCACATACAACGGGGAGTAAGCATATACTACGGGGGAGCAATGGTTCGAATTAAACAATCTCTCCACAACAATAACATTTTGTCAAAATCAAAAAGGGGGAGAATGTAAAACTACATGTTTTTGATGAAGACAAAGATCAACAATTATGGTCAATGCAACAAGATCAAAAAGAAGATCAAATATCTTCATTAATAAGCTTGAAATCCAAACATTAAATGTTAAAATGTAAAGGTATATGATACAAACCAATATTTCAATTACATGAGAACAAGTCATATTTATATATGCATTTAAAGTATTTTCAAAAGTCAAAACAACATTAACAAAGTCTTAAAAAATCATATTTTTGACAAAATACATGTGTATTCGAATACAACATCTTGTATTCGAATACAAAGCAAGTCAGAAGCAAAAGTCTCAAAGTTGTATTCGACTACGACTATGTGTAGTCGAATACACTGCAAGCCAGTGGCCAAAATCCTTATATTTGTATTCGACTACAACCATCTGTAGTCGAATACAAAGTAAGTCAGTG
>NC_021166.2:27486477-27496764 GCF_000331145.2 Cicer arietinum
CAAAAGTCTCAAAGTTGTATTCGACTACGACTATGTGTAGTCGAATACACTGCAAGTCAGTGGCCAAAATCCTTATATCTGTATTCGACTACAACCATCTGTAGTCGAATACAAAGTAAGTCAGTGACAAATTTTCACTAATCTGTATTCCACTACACACATGTGTATTCGAATACAAGGTGTAATTTTTGAATATTTTTTAACGTTACAAAGAGGTGTATTCGAATACGGGTGTATTCGAATACGGGTGTATTTGAATACAACTGGAAGAAATACAATTTTTCAGATCTAGAATGGCTCCAAATCATTGTATTTTTTCATCAAACCTTTTGGATCAATGGCCAAAAATCTAAAGAGATTTTTATGGAGTATAAATACCCCATAACTTCAGATCAAACAACACACAATCCTTGATTCAATACCTTGAACAACTTTGAACAAAATTCTGATTTTTTACAAAGTACTTGCATTTCATTTTCATATCATTCAGAAAGGTTCTCAAGTACTTGAATTGTTATTGGATTGTTTATCAATATACCTCTCCTTATTCTTATTCAAATCATATTGTATCACTTGTAAAAGAAAGGAATACTTTCTTAAAAATAGCTTAATCTAAGATAGTGGTGTACTATCTTAGAAGTGTTGTTAGAAGTTTGTAGCAAGAATCCCAGGGTGGGAGTTGTACATTTTCTGACAATTAGTGGATCAATCTCTTGTGGTGTGCAAGAGGACTGGACGTACCCTTGGTTATAAGAGAAACCATGATAAATCTATTGTGTTCATCTATTTACTGCACCATACTATTAGTAGACATTATATTAACTCTGAAAATTCAACTACCATATCACTAAAAACCAGAAAATTTACTAATACCTAATTCACCCTCCTCTTAGGCGTACTTCTATACTTACACATGGAAATGTTGTGCCACTTCCATTCAGGTATATCTAAAGGTTGTACCATTCCAGCAGGTCGCTGATTTTCCACTTTCGCTTTCTGACAAGTTAAACAAGTTTATACATACTCTGCTACATGCCTCTTCATTCTTGTCTACCAATAATTCTTCCTCAAGTCTTGATACATCTTTGTGGCTTTGGGATGGATATTCAATTTTCTCTTATGAGCCTCTTCTAAAATTATTTTCCTTAGATCTATAACTGCAGGTACACAAATATTCCCATTACATCTCAAAATATTATGGTCACTGAACATTATGAACTTGCCTCCATATAAGTATTGCCTCATTCCTTGAATAAATCAATATATCATCGATGAACACTACAATGAACTTATCTAGATATGGGCTTAAGTTTCGATTCATGTAATCCATAAAAATGTTGGTGCATTGGTAACTCCAAATGGCATAACAAGATATTCATAATGTCTATAACGAGTTCTGAAAGTAGTTTTCTGAATATCTCATTCTCTTACTCGAATTTGATGGTAACCCAACTTTAAATCAGTCTTCAAAAACACCGTGAATCCTCTCAACTGATCCATCAAATCATCGATAAGTGGTAAAGGATAACGATTCTTAATAGTTGCCTTATTAAGTTGCCTATAATCCACACAAAAGCGCGAACATCTGTCCTTCTTTTTAACTAACAATAGTGGAGCTCCCCATGGTGAGACTTTTGGTCTGATAAATCCTTTCTCCAACAAATCTTCAATTTGGCCCTTGATCTCATTCAAATCCAATGGAGGCATCTAATACGGCGCAATCAAAATAGGTTTGGTTCCTATGTGTAGATCAATGAAGAACTCCACCTCTCTTACTGGTGGTCATCCTAAAATTTCTGTTGGAAATATGTCTGGGTACTCCTTGACAAGCACCACGTCTTGTATGCTCACATCTACCTTTGCCCACACGTAATGACAGAAACTCTTGAGTTCCTTCTCTCATCGACACTCCTAGTTTGTTTGCAACTAGATACTGAACGACTGTTGGCTCAGGAAAAGAACCAATTTGCAAGCACAATCCAAGCTTACATAATGATACGACATCCAATCCATATCGAGAATGATCTCGAGTGATTGTAGGGGTAAACAAATCAAATTAATCAAGAAATCTCTATTCTAAATAGTTACTTGACAATGTAAACATGAAGTACTTACGGTTAAAGTCTTAGTAGGTGCGAAAATAACCAAATCAAAAGACAGAGAAGAAACATATAGCTTCAAATGATTCAAACAGTCAATAGCAATGAAGGAATGAGTTTTCCCCGAATCAAAAAGTGCAGTTAGAGTATTACCTGCAATCTCACACTCTCGTTGGATCAAATTGCTAGATTGATTTCCAGTTTCAGCATCCATGCAATAAACGCGTTCTTTAGCAGTAGGACGAGTATCCCTAGTTGCATTCACTAATGGTTGTAAAATATCTATGTTTTCATGAAGAATGGATTTATTAAGTTGTAAAACAAACCCTTAAGGAATGGATTTATTATGTTGTAAAATAAATGTGTCCTTATGCTAGAAGTCTTAAAATGTAAGGTACAAGATGCAATCTAATTTTAATATATTTCAAATGCACATGATAACCTTCCAATTTATCATATCCATTAAAATAATTTTCGATGTGTCAAAATGAATGAACAATCTTTGAAAATCAAGTTTTTAACAAAAATCAATGTTGTATTCGACTACAACATGTTGTAGCCGAATATAGACTCAAGTCAGTAGCTAAAATTGAACATCTGTATTTTATTACGAGATGGCGTATTCGAATACAATAGCTAAGTCAGTAACTAAAACAAGATTTCTGTATTCGACTATGGGATGGTGTAACCGAATACAAATGTTAAGTCAGTAGCTAAAACTAAACATTTGTATTCGGCTACAACATGTTATAGTTGAATACAAAACCAAGTCAGTGGACAAATTCACTCATCTATATTTAACTACAATAATGTGTATTCGAATACAAGCTTTAAAATTCAAATAAAACTGAACGTTACAAAGAGGTGTATTCGACTACACTCATGTTGTAACCGAATACAACTGCGAAACAATGCAATTTTTCGGTTCAGATTCAACTTGGATCATTGCATACCTCTAGGAACCATTTCCACTGATCGGAAGTGATGTCTATGGAGTATAAATACTTCATAGCTTCAGACTTAACGAATCAATAATTTTCAAATCTTTTCATCAATCTTTGGACAACTTTGAACAAACCTTTTGAAATATTGTGAGTTATTCAAAGTCTTAGTTTCATATTTCAAGTACGGATTTTACTTTGTCATATTATTGAGAAAGGTTCTCTATTGTACTTGAAATTATATTAGATTGTTATCATTGTACTCAATTGTCAAACACTACTGATTTCAGTCAAAGTGATTGTTATAAAACCATATAAGTTATTGTCTAAATTGAGGAAAATGGTGTACTTTCTTCAAGTGTTGTAAACTAAGATAGTGGTGTGTTATCATAGAGTGAGTGTTAGAAGTTTGTAACAGAAGTCTTACAGTTAGACTTGTACTTATTCTAACAGATAGTGGAAAATCTCGTGGTGTGCAAGAGTAGTGCATGTACCCTTGGTTGTAAGGGAACCATGATTAATTGTTATGTTCTTTATTTTTCTACCATTTACATTTTCCATACATTAATCCTAAACAGAAAAATAATCTACTAAGTCTCTAAAAACCAGAAAAATGATATACACCTAATTGACCCCCTTTTAGGTGCGCCTCTCTACTAATAATTGGCATCAAAGTAGGTTCTAGTAATTTGGTCATCAATGGTTATTCATGGCTTTCGCATAACCAGTTTTTAGAGATGGTGGTAGTAGCAATAAACCACCTTGCTTCGTCGGAGTACACTATGACTTCTGGAAGATACGCATGCAGACATATTTTGAGGCATAAGGAGATGATATTTGGGATGTAGTAGAAAATGGTCCCTATCTTCCTAAAACAGTCATCGACAATAAAGAAGAAACAAATATAAAAGAGTCATGGACAAATGATGAAAAAAGAAAAATGTTTTTTGATAAAAGGCCAAAAGTATGTTACAATCGACACTTGGAATGGATGAATTCTTTCGCGCGTCTCATTTCAAAACTGCCAAAGAAATTTGGGATACTCTCAAAGTAACTCATGAAGGAACTATTGAGGTAAAATGTTCTAAACTCAATACATTATCTCAAAAATATGAACTATTTCAAATGCAGTTCGGAGAATCTATTATGGACTTACAAGATTTTTTCATCTGACCAACCACTTGACGACACTTGGCAAGATCTTCACTAATGATGAATTGAACCTCAAAGTTCTAAGATCATTAGCAAGGGCTTGGCAACCTAAAGTAACAGAAATTTTTGAAAAGAAAAACCTATAAAAGATGTCTCTTACTGCACTTTTTGGAAAACTTCAAGAACATGAAATTCAAGAAAAGAAGCCAAAGAACATTGCCTTAAAAGTAGAGTCAAAACAAAAAATCAATGATGAGAATTCAGATGGAGATGAAAACATCACCTTTCTAGTAAAGAAATTTGGTAAATTGCTTCAAAACGGTAAAACTTTTAAAAGGATAACATTCAAGAAGAAGGATGTTTCCACTCCAAGTCAAAACTTCACTTGTTTTGAGTGTGGCATGCAAGGACACATAAAAGCAGAGTGTCCAAATATTGTCAAGAAAAATGCTCTCAAGAAGAAATAATTCAAAAAGGCCTGTATAGAATGGGAGGACAATAAAGTCAATTCATCTTCATATTCGAAAAGTGATGAATGTGCAAATGTTGTTTTGATGGCATCACACCAATATTTATATATAATGGGAGGACAATGTTGTTTTGATGGCATCACACCAATCCGACGAAGAAGAAGAGGTTAGTAACAAAGACTTTTCTCTTCATAATGTTACTAATAATGAATTAATTATTAAGTGTAATGATGCTCAAAATGCAATAAAAGAATTACTTATGGAATGTAAAAATTTGTACAAAATAGTGTCAACATAAAAGAAACAAATTTCGTCACTTAAATAGAAAATTGACATTATGGAAAAAGATTCTGAAAAATTAAAACAGGATTTTACATGCAATAAGTGTGATTCTCTTTCTTTTTTATTTTTCCAATTAAATAGAGTCATTGAAAGATATGAAAAGAGAAAAGTTGGATTGGAAAATTTTCTTAATATGCAAAGATATTTCAATGACAAGAGTGGTCTTGGTTACTCAAAATTTGATAAACCAAGTATAAATAAAATTATCTTTGTTAAGGCAAGTGATCAATCCAACAAAGAGAAAATTATAATTATGCAAAAAGATCATCATTACTATAAGAAGAATTTTATTTAAAATATATCTCATATACCTACATATAGAAGTAAGTCTACTCCTACATGCTTGTCATTTTAGGAATTTTGGTGTTCCAAATGAGCATTATGTGTGGGTCAAGAAAGGTACTAATCCTCAAAGATCTAAAGCACTTTAGGTACTTAACAAATCATGATCTTATTTTGTAGGAATGCATACAAAGTACCTCTAATATGTGATACTTGGATAATGGATGTTCAAAACACATGACCGATGATAAAATAAAACTTTCAGCTCTAACTTTTGAATCAAAATACTATGTGATCTATGGAGATAACAACAAGGGTAAAATTTTGGGCATTGGAAAATTTGGTGAAGCCCAACCGCCTTAAATTGAAGATGTTCTATATGTTGAAGGAATAAAGGACAATCTTATTAGCATTAGCCAACTTTGTGACAAGGGTTACAAAATAGCTTTCAACAAAGATGAATGCATTATTCGAAATGAGGTATCAAATGAAATCCAGTTTGTTGGTAAGCGTTTTAAAAATATTTTTATAATTTATCTTGATGATTTATCCTTGAAAATAAAAATATCTTATGGTAAGCGACAACAATGATGCATGGCTATGGCATAAAATATTTGCACATATCCATATGGATCATTTAAACAAGTTAGTCAAGCATGAACTTGTTGTAGGCTTACCAAAGATAAAATTCATTAAGGACAAATTATGTGATGTTTTCAAAAGGGTAGGCAAAATAAGGTTTCCTTCAAACCCAAGAATATTGTTTCAACTTCAAGACCACTTCAATTGATACACATGAACTTATTTGGTCTATCAAGAACAAAAAGTCTTAGTGGAAATTCATATGGACTAGTAATTGTTAATGATTACTCAAGGTTCACTTGGACCTTATTTTTGGCAAATAAAAATGAAGCTTTTAAAGCATTTAAAAACTATGCCAAACTAGTCCAAAATGAACAAGCAACCAAGATTGTATCAATAAGAAGTGATCATGGAAGAGAATTTGAAAATGCTTCTTTTGTAGAAAATTGTGAAGAAAATGGAATATTCTAGAACTTTTCTGCACCAAGAACACCTCAACAAAATGGAGTTGTTGAGAGAAACAATAGATCATTGGTAGAACTTGCAAGTACCATGCTAAGCGACTCAAGTTTACCAAAATATTTTTGGGCAGATTTTGTAAGCACAACTTGTTATGTATTCAACCGAGTAATAATTCGACCAATCTTAAAGAAGACTCCATATGAACTCTACAAAGGTAGAAAGCCCAATATCTCTCACTTTCACATATTTGGATGTAAATGTTTTGTGTTGAATAATGGTAAATAAAATCTTGGAAAATTCGATGAAGGTATCGTTATTAGTTAATCATTATATATTAAAGCTTTTAGAATTTTTAATAAGAGAAATTTTTTAGTTGAAGAATTTATGCATGTATCATTTGATGAATCTAACCCCTTGAAAGAGGATAAAATTGTCTCTTGTGATGATGATGTTTTATAAATGATTATATAAGCAAAGACAATCAAGTTGATCAACCAATTCAAGAGAATGAAGTCAGTATTGAGCAGCAAGATCAACATAATGATCTCCCTAAGGAATGGAGAACCCATAGTGATGACCCTATTAAAAACATTATAGGTGATATGAACAAATGAGATACTACAAGGTTCAAACTCCAAGATGCTTGTTTAAATTTGGCATTTGTCTCTCAAATAAAACCTTCCAAGATTGGTGAAGCACTTAAGGATGATCAATGAATACTTTCAATGCAAGAAGAACTAAACGAGTTTGAAAGAAACAAAGTGTGGGAAGTTGACCCTAATCTTGACATAAACACATCATTGGTACCAAATGTGTAAGACCCATAATTTTAAAGTACCCTTTATGTATCTTTGGTGTATTTTAGATTTTGGCTCGGAGGCTTTTAAGTCAAAGTTAATAATATTTTGGAGTTTTATAATCAAAAAGATATTTTAATGCCGATTAAAATTTCTCGTCGATAAATAAATTGAAATTAACTGCGGTGAATCCTTTACGGAGAATTTAATGTGTTTCGGGTGAAATGGTAATTTAACAAATATCTAGATATTTTATGATATTTGTTAAGTTATGTTTATTATATATATATATGTGTTTGTTTGGAGGGAAAAAGAAAGGAAAACTAGAAGGAAGGAAAAGGAAAAGAAAAGAGTATATAAAGGAAAGAAGGAAAAAGGAAGAAAGGAAAAACAAAGGAAAGAAAAAGAAAGGAAGGAAATTCATAAAATTTCCATCTTCTTCCTCGGACACTTCACGCCCAAGATTTCCCCCTCCTCCATTTTTCGTTTTCGTCGCTTTCTTTTCTTCAAAACTAGTAACCCAAGGTTGGGTGAGAGTTAGAACAAGGATTTCGCAACTCCACTCTTCCTCTTTGATCCGAAAACGAAGAAAAACAGTATTTGAGATTCAAACACAAACCCCTCCGTTTCTTCTAGATCTAAGCTTCGTTCCGCGAAGAGTTAGAAGGGAAAGTTGCTCACTACCACACTACGGTGCTAGGGGACCAACTTGGAGGCGACATTGCGAGCGAAGATTTTTACCAGTTTTACTCGCGGTACCGGAAAACCACGTTAAAGCTAACGATAAGGTAAAGGCTCCTTCCAAACTTTTAGTTTGCATTTAGGGACTTATCTGTGGTTGTGTGGGAAGGAATTTGTTAGGGTCTAATGTATCGATTGGGGGAAAAACGAATTAATGCGTTATGGGTTAAAACCTTAGAGTTAAAACGAATCTAATGCGTTATGGGTAAAACCTTAGAGTTAGGTTTTGTTTACATTGATGAATGTTTCGTGGTAACTGAATTTGAGGTCATTTGTGTATGAATATGTGTAAATGAAGTCTGATGTATTTGGGTGTCATGTTGCGTTGATTTGTGTTCGTCGTATTTGGCATATTCATACTTGATGGGTGTTGATTGAAATGTTTTGGTGTGAATTATGGATTGAATGTGGGAGTATATTTGAGCTTGTTTTCTGTGAAATTTGAAAACCATTAGAGTTAAACGAGTATTAAAAATGGGGAATCTTTTAATATCTGCATTTGCTTAACGTTTGTTGTGAATGGAGTCGGTATATGTTCATGCATTTTCATCCTTTTTGTAAATCGTGCAGACCCGTGATAGGTGGCACCTCGATAAACGATACGGGCCCGTGATAGGCAGTACGTTTATGGTTTTCGTTTTTTTGTAAATTGTGCAGACCCGTGATAGGTGGCACCTCGATAAACGATACGGGCCCGTGATAGGCAGTACGTTTATGGTTTTCGTTTTTTTGTAAATTGTGCAGACCCGTGATAGGTGGCACCTCGATAAACGATACGGGCCCGTGATAGGCAGTACGTTTATGGTTTTCGTTTTTTTGTAAATTGTGCAGACCCGTGATAGGTGGCACCTCGATAAACGATACGGGCCCGTGATAGGCAGTACGTTTATGGTTTTCGTTTTTTTGTAAATTGTGCAGACCCGTGATAGGTGGCACCTCGATAAACGATACGGGCCCGTGATAGGCAGTACGTTTATGGTTTTCGTTTTTTTGTAAATTGTGCAGACCCGTGATAGGTGGCACCTCGGTAATTGGTACTTCGGCCTGCGATAGGCGGTACAATTATGATTTACGGCCCTTCGAGGAGGGTTTTGGTTTGGAATTCCGAGTCCATGCATTTTGGCATATACGCATTGCATTAGGGTGCTTGGCACGCGAGTCGTATTTGATTTGAGTTTATGATTGAGTGATTTGAATTTTGATTTATCGTGGTAATTACGTTAAAGGTGCTAAATGTTATGTGTTGGTTATTGGGTGTAAGTATGATGGTTATCGGGATCCCATTTGTCGTGGTAATCGCGTAGGAATTGCTAAGTGTTAGGTTGTGGACTTGATTAGGAATGACTTGAGTTAATTCTTGAATTTTTGGAAAAAGGATCAGGGAAATCGATTTCCCAATCGATTGGATGGTAAACAGGGACTTGGCCAAATGGACAAAATCGATTAGCCAATCGATTTCGAAATCAATTTTCAAAGGAATCAGTTAAGAAATCGATTGCCCAATCGATTAGGCCTTAAGTCAGGGGCTCAGGAACCAATCAATCGATTTACCAATCGATTGAATTCAGCCCAGGATTCTGTTTTCATTAAGAATCCCTCACCAAATCGATTAGGAAATCGATTGGCTCGAAACCAGGGGCTCAGGAACCAATCAATCGATTTACCAATCGATTGAATTCAGCCCAGGATTCTGTTTTCATTAAAAATCTTCACCCCAATCGATTGCCCAATCGATTGGCTCAGTGAAAATCCTCATTTTAGTTGTATGATTAATTGCTCATGAATCTATCCATGTCTTGTTTTATCATGTGTTAATTAGGAGATCGAGAACTGCATTTTACCTTCATTTTCATTGGCAATGTAATGTATGAACTTTTCGCACATTGAAAATCCTGTTAAGGTGCATGCTTAGTTAAAAAGTTGTTTTGAGCATTCAAAAACTTAATTGCTATGTGTTATCTGTTATTTTCTGGTTGGTGACCCTTTACACTATTGTGGAAATCTGGGCTTTGCCCTCAGATGAGAGTCAGGACGGCCCTACTGGTTCGTACCCTACGGACAGGGATGGAGATGGGAACGCTTGACTGCTGTTACGTTAGGAGGATCTCACGGGGCGCGTGGAGATTACTCAGGGTGTATAGTTTTTGGTAGGATGATCAGATTAGGATGATGTATAGGGACTAGGGGTCCTTCTTTTTGGTTTGGAGTATTTTAGTTTTGGAAAACTGTACTTATACAAATATTATCAGTTTTATATCATCTTTGAATGGGTTCCATGTACCATTTGATGTTTATGTAGAAATGTTTTGGATTTGTAATTGGAGAAACTTTTCCGCTGCTTGTAAATTATAATGACTCAATTATTTATCCAAAAGCATTTCCTGATTTATTCTTTGTTCGTTTTAATTACTTTTAGAAA
>NC_021166.2:27500315-27528535 GCF_000331145.2 Cicer arietinum
GACTAAATCTGCTCACTTTTTGCCGGTAAGGACCACCTATAAGGTAGATCAGCTAACAGAGATCTACATTGCAGAAATTGTGAGGTTGCACGGGGTACCATCGAGCATTGTATCAGACCGTGATCCGAAGTTCACATCGCATTTTTGGGGAGCATTGCACGAAGCGTTGGGAACGAAGCTACGATTGAGTTCAGCTTACCATCCACAAACGGACGGACAGACTGAAAGGACAAATCAGTCCTTGGAAGATCTGTTGAGAGCATGTGTTTTAGATGATAGAGGAAGTTGGGATGATGTACTTCCGTTGATTGAGTTCACTTACAACAATAGTTTCCACGCAAGTATTGGAATGGCACCATATGAGGCTTTATATGGGCGCAAGTGTCAAACGCCCTTGTGTTGGTATAAAGACGGTGAGAATATGATTGTCGGACCAAAGATGGTGCAACAGACTACGGCTAAGGTGAGGAAGATCAAGGAAAAAATGAAGATTTCACAAGATCGTCAGAAGAGTTAGGCGGACAAGCGTCGTAGACTTCTGGAATTCGAACAGGGTGACCATGTATTTCTGAGAGTCACACCTACTACTAGAGTAGGTAGAGCCTTGAAATCGAAGAAGTTGACTCCGAAATTCATTGGACCATATCAGATTTCTGCACGAATTGGGCCAGTTGCTTATCGGATTGCATTACCTCCGATACTGTCCAATATCCATGACGTGTTTCATGTGTCGCAGTTGAGGAAATATCTCGCAGATCCATCTCACGTGATCGAACCAGACACAATCCAGCTAAAGGATAACCTGTCGTTCGAAGTACCACCCGTGAGGATTGAAGACAGGAAGATTAAGCGGTTGAGAACCAAGGATGTTTCGTTGGTCAAGGTGATCTGGAACCCAATTACTGGAGATGCGACTTGGGAACTGGAAAGCAAGATGAGGGAACAACACCCAGAGTTATTTATCGATGCATAGTTTCGAGGACGAAACTAATTTTAGGGGGGGAGTAATGTAAGACCCATAATTTTAAAGTACCCTTTTATGTATTTTTGGTATATTTTGGATTTTGGCTCGGAGGCTTTTAAGCCAAAGTTAATAATATTTTGGAGTTTTATAATCAAAAAGATATTTCGATGCCAATTAGAATTTCTCGTCGATAAATAAATTGAATTTAACTGCGGAAAATACTTTACGGTTAATTTAAGGCGTTTCGGGTGAAACGGTAATTTAATAAATATCTAGATTTTGAGATATTTGTTAAGTTATATTTATTTTATATTCATATGTTTGCTTGGAGGGAAAAAGAAAGGAAAACTAGAAGGAAGGAAAAGGAAAAGAAAATAGTATATAAAGGAAGGAAGGAAAAAGGAAGAAAGGAAAAACAAAGGAAAGAAATAGAAAGGAAGGAAAACCCAAATTTTCCATCTCCTTCCTCAGACAACCAACCGTGAAACCAAAATTCCATCCTTCTCCATTTCTCGTTTTCGTTGCTTCCTTTTCTTCAAAGCTAGAGACCCAAGGTTGGGTGAGGGTTAGACCAAGGTTTTCGTAACTCCACTCTTCCTCTTTGAGTCGAAAACGAAGAAAAACGGTTTTTGAGATCTAAACACAAACCCCTCCGTTTCTCCTAGATCCAAACCTCATTCCTCGAAGAGATAGAAGGGAAAGTTGCTCACCTCCGTGCTACGGTGCTAGTGCACTAATTTGGAAGCGGCGTTGCGAGCGGAGATTTTACCGGAATTTCTCGCGGAACCGGAAACACTCGATAAAGCTAACTTTGAGGTAAGGGCTCCTTCCAAACTTCTAGATTGCATTAGGGACTTATCTGTAGTTGTGTGGGAAGGAAATTGTTAGGGTTAAATGTGTCGATTTGGGGAAAAACCAAACTAGTGCGTTACGGGTAAAACCCTAAGAGTTAGGTTTTGTTTATAGTGATGAATGTTTCGTGGTAAATGAATTTGAATGTCATTGTGTATGATTATGGGTAAATGAAACTTGATGTTTGTTAATTGGTGTGGTTGTTGTGAATTATGGTTTGAATGTGAAAGTATGTTTGAATTTGTTTCTGTGGAATTTGAAAACCATTAGAGTTAAACGAGTATTAAAAATGGGGAATCTTTTAATACCTCGGTTTGCTTAATGTGTATTTGAGGGAAATGCTTAAGTTAACTGGGCGTTGAGAATGGGGAATCTCTTAATGTCTCGGTTACTTAACTATCGTTTTTGAAAATCGTTTCGGTAAATGAGTATTAAGAATGGGGAATCTCTTAATATGACTGTTTGCTTAACGTTTTGTTTTGAAAATCATTAAGTTAAATCGGTATTAAGAACGGGGAATCTCTTAATGACTTATTTAATTAATGTTGTTTGAAAGTCGTTTAAGTTAAATGGGTATTAAAAATGGGGAATCTTTTAATATCTGCATTTGCTTAACGATTGTTGTGAATGGAGTCTGTGTATGCTCATGCATTTCATTTGGTAAATTGTGTCGACCCGTGATAGGTGACACCTTGGTAAACTGTACGGACCCGTGATAGGTTGTACGTTTGCGATTTACATTTTAGTAAATCGTGTTGACCCGTGATAGGTGACACCATGGTAACTGTACTGACCCGTGATAGGTGGTACATTTACGATTTACATTTTTGGTGAATTGTGCTGACCCGTGATAGGTGGCACCTAGGTAAACAGTACTGGTCTGTGATAGGCGGTACGTTTACGATTCCCGCTTTTTCTTTTAGTAAATCGTGTTGACCCGTGATAGGTGACACCTCGGTAAACTGTACTGACCCGTGATAGGTGGTACATTTACGATTCCCGCTTTTTCTTTTAGTAAATCGTGTTGACCCGTGATAGGTGACACCTCGGTAAACTGTACTGACCCGTGATAGGTGGTACGTTTATGATTTACGCATTTTAGTAAATCGTGCTGACCCGTGATAGGTGGCACCTCGGTAATTGGTACTTTGGCCTGCGATAGGCGGTACAATTATGATTTACGGCCCTTCGAGGAGGGTTTTGGTTTGGAATTCCGAGTCCATGCATTTTGGCATATACGCATTGCATTAGGGTGCCTGGCACGCGAGTCATGTTTGATTTGAGTTTATGATTGAGTGATTCGAATTTTGATTTATCGTGATAACTGAGATGAAGGTGTTAAGTGCTATGTGTTGTGTATTGTGTGTGAGTATGATGGTTATCGAACCTTTGTGTGTCGTAGTAATCGCGTAGAAATTGCTAAGTGTTAAGTGGTGAACTTGATTAGGAATGACTTAGGTTAATTCATGAATTTTTGGAAAACTGATCAGGGAAATCGATTTCCCAATCGATTGGATGGGTAAACAAGCCCAGGATTCTGTTTTCATCAAAATCCTTCACCCCAATTGATTGCCTAATCGATTGGCTCAGTGAAAATCCTCAGTCTTAGTTGTATGATTGATTGCTCATGAATCTTTCCATGTCTTGATTTGTTATGTTATAATTAGGGGATTGAGAACCTCATGTTGCTTTCATTTTTAATTGCCAAATATTGTATTGAACTCTTCGCATATTGGAAATCCTGTTAAGGTGCATGCTTAGTTGAAAAGTCATTTTGAGCATTTAAAAACTTAATTGCTATGTGTTAACTGTTATTTTTCGGTTGGTGACCCTTTACAATTATTGTGGAAATCTGGGCTTTGCCCTCAGATGAGAGTCAGGACGGTCCTGCCGGTTCGTACCCTACGGACGGGAATGGAGATGGGAACGCTTGACTGCAGTTACGTTAGGAGGATCTCACGGGGCGCGTGGAGATCACTCAGGGTGTATAATGATCAGATTAGGATGATGTATAGGGACTAGGTGTCCTTCTTTTTGGATTGGAGTATTTTTAGTTTGGAAAATTGTACTTATACTAATATTGTTAGTTTGACTTCTTATTTGAATGGGTTCCATGTACCATTTGTTGTTGTGTAAATGTTTTGGATTTATAATTGGAGAAACTTTTCCGCTGCTTGTAAATTATAATGACTCAATTATTTATCCAAAGGCATTTCATGATTTAATTCTCTGTTTCATTTTAATTCCTTTTAAAAAAAAAATATACCCTCGCTTTGAAAAACGGGGTGTTACAAAATGGGTGTTTGAAAATAAACTAGATGAAAATGGTATAGTTGTTCGAAACAAGGCAAAGTTGGTTTCTCAATGATACAACCAAGGAGAAGGGGTCGACTTTGATGAAACATTTGCTCTGGTAGCAAGGTTAGAAGCAATTCGTTTATTACTTACTTATGTTTGCTCTATGAATTTTGAATTATTTCATATGGATGTCAAGAGTGTTTTTCCCAATGGTTACATTAATGAACAAGTATATGTTGTAAAATACATGTTTTTGATGAAGACAAATACCAAGAATTGTGATCAAAGCAACAAAGCTCAAAAAGAAGTCCAAATATCATATGTCAATTGTAATCAAACATATTAAATGTTTAATAAATGTAAAGGTACATGACACAATCAATACTTCAAAAGTACATGATAACCATACATCTTTGCATATGCATAAAAAAGATTTTCATGTCAAAATTACATTAACAATGTTTAAAATTAAAGTTTTTGACAAAAAGCAATGTCGTATTCGAATAAAGCATATTGTATTCGAATACAGATGCTAAGTCATTAGCAAAAACTTGACATTTGTATTCGACTACGAGGTGTTGTAGTCGAATACAAGTGCTAAGTCAGTAGCTCAGACTACACATTTGTATTCGACTACAACCTGATGTAGTCGAAGACAAACAGCAAGTCAGTGGGAAAATACACTTATTTGTATTCGACTACATGACCCTTGTATTCGAATACAAGAGGAAAATTTTGAATAAGTTAGGACGTTATAAGAGATGTATTCGAATACATACATACTGTATTCGAATACAACTAAAAACAATGCAATTTTTCAGATCTGAAAATGGTTCTAGATCATTGCATTTGTTCATCAAAAATCTTGGAACAATGACCACTTATCTGAAGTGATGTCTATGGAGTATAAATACCCCATAGTTTTAGATTCATAAACACACAATCCTACTACCAAACCTTGAACAACTTTGAACAAATATCTGATTTTTTTCTCAAAGTTATTTTTCTCATTTCAAGTAATTGCATTACATTTTCATATCATTGAGAAAGGTTCTCAAAGTACACTTGAAATAATATTGGATTGATATCATTATACCATTCTTATTCTTATTACAAATCAAATTACATTGTTTGTAAAAGAAAGTAGTACTTTCTTAAAGTAGTCTAATCTAAGATAGTGGTGTGCTATCTTAGAAGTTTTTGTTAGAAGTTTGTAGCAGAGATCCTAGGGTGGGATTTGTACATTTTCTAACAATAATGGAAAAATATCTTGTAGTGTGCAAGAGGACTCGATGTACCCTTGGTCATAAGGGGAACCAGGATAATATTACTGTCATTTACGTATTGTCCTACACTGTCCAAAAAAAAATCGATCACTAAACCTCTGAAAATAAGAAAACTTCCTAACACCTAATTCACCCGCCCCCCCTCTTAGGTGCATCTTTGTTCTTACATATGTCAAACAACCACCCGACTTTGAAGACTTCAAGAGTCCTTCACATGTTTTCAAATTAAAGAAAACTCTTTATGGTTTGAAACAAGCTCTAAGAGCTTGGTATGATAGGCTAAGTAACTTCTTATGTGAATGCAGATTTGAAAAGGGTAAAGTTGATAAGACATTATTCATTAAAAGAACTAATAATCACACTTTACTTGTTCAAATCTACGTTAATGATATCATATTTGGATCAACCAATAATGAAATATGTGAAGAATTCTCATTAATGATGCAAGGATAATTTGAAATGTCTATGATGAGAAAGTTAAATTATTTTCTTGGACTCCACATCAAACAACTCAAAAATGGCATCTTCATAAATCAAGCAAAGTATTGCAAGGAATTGTTAAAAAGATTTGAGATGGACAAAAGCAAAGAAAGTGCAACTCCTTTGGGCTCCGGAACCTATGTAGATAAAGATGAATCCGGTAATTCAATGGACATATCAAAGTATCGAGGTATGGTTGAGTCTCATTTATGTCTTACGGCCAACCGACCATATATTATGTTCAGTGTTTGTTTATATGCAAGATTCCAGGCAAATCCTAAGGAATCACATCTTGTAGAAGTGAAGCGAATAATGAAATATTTGAAAGGAACAATCAATGTTGGCTTATGGTATCCAAAAGGCAGTATATGCAGTCTAGTTGGTTATTCTGATTCTGACTATGCAAGATGTAAAACGGGTCGAAAAAGCACAAGCGGCACTTTCCATATCTAAGGTAATGCATTAGTGTCATGGTCCTTAAAAAGCAAGCTTGTGTGGCCCTAAGCACTATAGAAGCAGCATACATAACAATAGACAGTTGTTGTGCACAGATTCTATGACTCAAGCAGCAGCTATGTGACTATGGACTTGATCTCAGATGCATTCCACTAAGATGTGACAATACCAATGCTATCAGTATCTCAAAGAACCCAATCATGCACTCTTGGACTAAAATCATTGATATACATAATCACTTTCTGCGAGATCATGTGCTCAAGGGAAAATGTTGAAGTAACATTTGTGGATACACATAATCGACTAGCAGATATCTTCACAAAGCCATTGCCTAAAGACTCATTGTATAAGATACGAAGAGAACTTGACATTTTAAATTAAAATGATCTCTAATGCAAGGTATCTATACTTTGTAAGTCACTTCTCTTCAAAATCTAAAATCCTCACTTGATAAATTGATTTTTTGAGGTATATGTGCTTTTTAAATATGAATATGTGCTCTAAATATTGTTTTTTATAGTGAAAATTCAGTCTAAAAAGAAATTTTTTGATATCGTATCCGAATACACATTGTCTGTATTCGAATACACGTTTCCAAAAAATCTTGCATTCGAATACAACCAGTGTGTAGTTGAATACAGATTCACAATTTTCCCTATACATAAGTTTTTTCCATGTTTTAGGTCATTTGCTTAACTTTCAGTAGTTGAATACAGTTTGTCATCCATTTCCATTTCTCCCAAAATCTCATCCAATCATACATGCAACAGTTACCAAATCATTGTACCATCATACGTTGCATCTAAGATCACTCCGAACTAACAAGTGACACTTCAAACTCAAATTTCGCAAACCCAAATCCCCACTTTCCCCCTAAATTTGAAAACCTTCACTTTCTTCAACTTTCACCATGGATGCTTGGGAAAGAGGTTCCTGTAACACCCCAAAATTTTTATATATATTATATATGTATCTTTTTAGTAATTGTTATTATTAAATTAATAATTATTCTATGTGTAAATAAATTAAATTAAATTTTATCACACTCTATTCTACCTAAATAATTATAATCTACATTTTTATTTAATTGTTTTGACGTGACAATTACATGGGGACTATTTATAATGTCCTTATTTCATAAATAGACATTTTTATTTGATTAGCTTCGATAATCATGAAATTGATGTGTTAGGTATGTTTGTTTTATTTTGTTATGTGTGATTCATATTCTTGTCTTGCTTGATTTATTTTAGTTGATAAAATATTAGTCCAATTATTTAATTAAATTATAATTTATATGTTATATTGTTTGCTAGTTTTATTTGCGATAAAATAAGTATTCATTTTAGGAAATATTATAGAGTTAGTGAAACCAACCTTTATGTATAAGTGTTTTGAAATTTTTTTTGGTTCATCCTATAAAAACAAAAAATTAGTGAGTGACTCATTCTTTTACTCTCCTTTATGACAAGATTTTATGACAATTCATGGTGTTTTCTTGACATAATGTGCATTAATTCATTTTAAACACCTTTAAATTATTTTTTTAAAGGAAGATTATAAATTTAATTATAAGTTTTTTTGTGCAATTAAGAGAGGACACAAAAAGACTATTGTCCTTTTTGTATCTCATGCATTCATCTCTTTTAAACTAAAATTATAATTTTATTATAATTGTCTACAAAAATAATTCTATGAAATTTTTGGTTTCGTAACTATTAGATAAAAAAATTAAAAGGGTGATGTGACAATCTCTAATTTATTTATTTAATTAAAATTAGTGTGTGACACCCTTCAATATATGGTGAACTCTATTAGTTAATTCAAATTAACTCATACACATAAATTTCAATTGGCTTTGTAACAACCTAATAAAATTAAAGAAATAGTAATTATTGGTAGTATAATGTTGGAATTAAGTGCACTTCAATTTTAGACAAGAAATCAATGGTAATAGTGCAACGTAAATAGCTTATATGTTCATACGTTTCCATTAGGCATCTTGTTGTCACACCTATTTGTCATTCGTACACTCTCAAAATAATTTTCTGAGTCGTAAATTCCAATATCTATCGGTGTTGAACTCATTACTGCCTCGTGAGCTATTTCTCGTGCAAATTTAGAGGTGTTAAGAAAGAAAGCGCCTAAGGTAAGGGCTTTTCCCCATGCAATGTTAGGCTAGATATTAAATTAATAGTTTGTAAGATATTGATATAAAACTTGTTGTCTTAAAAGAAAAATATTGATTTTTAATTGCCTTAAAGAATTTAACTATAATATTTTATTTTTATGAGTAATATGTTTGCTTTGATAAACTTAATTATAAATTTCGATTTTTATTATTATAACATGAGTAATATGTTTGATGTCATATATTTGATGTAAAGTTATTATTTGTGTGTTGTTTATGTGTACTTAATTATAAAGCTATGATTTTTATTATGATCTCATGAGTAATATTTTTTTAGGATGTCTTTAATTTAAAGTTTCGATTTTTGTCCTATTTTATTTCAAAGTTTTGATTTTTAAGAAATCTATATGAGTCTTGGGGGAATTGGTGTAAAGTTTTAATTTTAATTATGATAACATGATTAAGTTGATTTTTGTGATGTGTTTAGCGGCAAACCTTGATTTGTGTTTTAAATAATATTATTTTTGTGGTTGCATAAGTGGCTTGTGATTTGTGTTTTGAATATTCTATCTATGTGGTTGTCTAAGTGGTTTGGTTGGTGGTTTGTATTTTAAATATTTTTATCTTTGTGGTTGCCAAAGTGGTTGGTGATTTGCATTTTAAATATTGTTATCTTTGTGGTTGCCTAAGTGGCTAGTGATTTGTGTTCTAAATATTATCTTTGTGGTTGCCTAAGTGGCTGGTGATTTGTATTTTAAATATTGTTATCTTTGTGGTTGCCTAAGTGGCTGGTGAATTGGATTTTAAATATTGTTATCTTTGTGGTTGCCTAAGTGGCTTGTGATTTATGTGATTATCTAATTGGGTGGTGATATGTATCTTTGAGCATCATTATCATTTCATGACATATCATATGCATCTTTGTGGACGCCTGTGTGGCTGGTTTAATTTTCCCCATTGGTATGGGTGACTTCTGTGTGGACGCCTGTGTGGCTGGTTATATCCGGATCATATATGTTTAGGAGCATGCATGACTTGCATACATTTTTATGTTATTTTATTTTGATCTAATTATTTGCTATACGATTGCTACTTGATTTATTTAGATACATTCTATGACTTTCGATACATCTTTAAGAACTATTAAAGAATCAATTTTTTTTAAAATCTTTTATTACGAAAAGATTTTATATTCATATTTTATGGTTGTTAATTTATTATTTGGTTTAATTTTGTTGTGGGATGAACTGACCCCTTACACCAATATTTAGGTACTAATGATATCAAAAGTCGTATGAATGATGTTTGATTGGTGCACGCACGTGGGAAAATGAGACATTTACTTTAAAAATAATATTTTGTATTACTAAAAAATTTTGTCGTACATTGTAAAGTTATTTACTTTTCATTATTGACTTTTAATAGAAATGCTTAATTGAGATTTCATTTGCTGGTAAATAATTGAATGTAATTAATTTCAGTCAACCTTGCTTATTTTGAATTTCAATTAAAGAGACTTTATTTTATTTTGGAGCATAAGTGAATATTGATCTAATATCTGGAATATTAATTTTGCAAATAAATGAATAAATAATATTTTAGTAAATGCATTACATTCTTTTACAAAAAAAAAATATCAAGTCATTTTCTGACGCATCTTTAAGTTATTACATGATGAACTACTTCAAAAAAAAAATTATAGTTATTTCTAAAAGAAAACTAATATTTTTAAGTAATTTTTGGATCAAAAAATTTGGGGCGTTACAGTTCCAGAACAAAGCATGATGTAGTGGGTCCTTCAAAAAGGAGGGCTAGAAATGATAATGTGTCAGACTTATCCCGATTGCTTCACTCACCGAAAGAAATCGATCGGTTTAGAACCTACTACTTAGACAAAAAGCTGATCACTCCTAAGTATGGTACTCTTGATTCTTTCTCAACTTTTAACTTTCCTGAGTTACTTAAGGCCCAACATTTAGAAGCTTTCATTGGTTATAACGATCCCATCTATCCTGATTTAGTTAGGGTATTTTACTGCAATCTTAAGAAGGAAGGGACTAAGTTGGTGTCTCAAGTAAAAGGCAAACACATTGTGTTAGAAACTCAAACCATTGGAGAAACATTGCAAATACCATTTGAGGGTCAGAAACTTCAGCCCGACAATTTGTGTGAAAGGGAAAACATTACCAAATATGATGCCTATGTTTCATTGTGCCGGTTTGACAAAAACACCATGGAATGTAAACGAGCACATGTTGATTCTGAATTTGCTAGGCAATGGTACATAGTTGGAAACCTGACTATTGACAATAGGCTATTGCATTATTTTCTAAGCTACATTATGGTTCCTAAGGCTGGCAATTACTCTCAAATATCTGAATTTGAGCTTCATATCATGTTCTTCATGATAGAAGGATCTGAACTCAACTGATCTTACTTTGTCCGCTCTGTTATATTGGCTTACCATACGCAAAAGAGTTCACCAGAATCTTGGATCATTTTAAAGTGGATTTTTCCTGAGAAGTTATGTAAAAATCGTCCAAAGACAATGTGCTCTATTTGAACGTGCTTCTGAGTATGAAGATTGTGTGGAGCAAACAACTTCAGGCCTATGTCCATAAAGGCGATCTTGGCCAAACATCTACTGCTTCCCAAGATGACAAAGATGACAAAGACGTTGAAGATACGACATCTGATGATGATCACATTTCAAACTGCATGGTCATTGACAAACTCAACTCTCTACAAACCTTCATCACTACACAATTTCAGAATATGAACACCTCCATCAACAACCGATTTCAAACCATAGAGACCACCATTTCCCAAACCATGAAACTTTGTTGCATGAACTCAATGGTCTGTCCGTCAAAATTGACCACCTTCACATCCCATCAGATGATGATATGTTGTTCGTTGCTGAAATTGAATTTGTTGTAGTTTTCTTTGTTTTTAAATGCTTTATGTTGTTTTGGTTGTAACTTTATGACAATGGTTTTCTTTGCATCGTGACATAAAACTTGAACATGTTTAAATTTCAATTATGTGATGTTTTTATTCCTTACCTTGTGTGATGTTTTTTATTCCCTATATATTATTTGTATGTTTGGAATGTTTTTTCTATTGTTTTCCTTCATTTTAATCATGTCAAAAGGGGGAGAAAATTGGTATGTTGTTGTTGTTAAAGAATTTGTAGGTCTTCAAAATTTTCAAAATATGATGGCATGAACTCAAGCTCAAAGGGGGAGTAAGCGCATGTATTACGAGGGAGAAAAATTAAAACAATCAAACGCTTTGAAGTATCAACAACAACAAGGTTTTGTCATTATCAAAAAGGGGAGAATGTAAAGTACTTATGTTTTTTTATGAAGACAAAGACCAAGGAAAGTGATCAAGTTGCAAGCTAAAAAAGAAGTCAACAATCAAGTCAACTATGGTCAATATGCTAGAAGTCTTATAATGTAAGGTACATGATGCAATCTCATATTAATATATTTCAAATGCACATGAGAACCTTCCATTTTAGCATATGCATCAAAAGAATTTTTAAAGCGTCAAAATGAATAAACAATGTTTGAAAATCAAGTTTTTGACAAAAATCAATGTTGTATTCGGTTACATCATGTTGTACTCGAATACAAACTCAAGTCAGTAGTTAACATTGAATATATATCTTTGACTACGAGATGGTGTATTCGAATACATTTGCTAAGTCAGTAGTTAAAACTGGACTTTTGTATTCGACTATGAGATGGTGTAGCCGAATACAAATACTAAGTCAGTAGCTGAAACTGCACATTTGTATTTGACTACAACATGATGTAGCTGAATACAAAACCAAATCAGTGGTAAAATTCACTCATCTGTATCCGAATACAAGCTTTAAAATTCAAATAAAACTGAACGTTACAAAGAGGTGTATTCGACTACACTCCTGCTATAGCCGAATACAACTGTGAAACAATACAATTTTTCAGTTTAGATGCAACTTGGATCATTGCATATGTTCATTAGACCTCTAGGAACGATTGCCACTGATCTGAAGTGATGTCTAAGGAGTATAAATACTTTATAGCTTTAGATTTAACGAATCAATAATTTCTAAATCTTAGAATAACTTTGAACAAATTCTCTGAAATATTTTGAGTTATTCAAAGTCTTAGTTTCATATTTCAAGTATAGATTTTACATTGTCATATCATTGAAAAAGGTTCTCTATTGTACTTGAAATTATATTAGATTGTTATGATTGTACTCAATTGTCATATACTATTTATTTCAGTCATATAAGTTATTGTCTAAATTGAGGAAAGTGGTGTATTTTCTTCAAGTATTGTAAACTAAGATAGTGGTGTGCTATCTTAGGGTGAGTGTTAGAAGTTTGTAACAGAAGTCTTAGAGTTAGATTTATACTTATTCTAACAGATAGTAGAAAATCTCTTGTGGTGTGCAAGAGGAGTAGATGTACCCTTAATTGTAAGGGGAGCCAGGATAAATTGTTGTGTTCTTTATGTTTTTGCCATTTATATTTTCCATACACTAATCCTAAACAGAAAAATAATCCACTACGTCTCTAAAAACAAGAAAATTTATATACACCTAATTCACCCCTCCCCGCTCTTAGGTGCGCCTCCTTACTAACATTGTAGAGGTATTTCATCAGGTAAATCAATGAATCATTAGTCATTATTTGTGTTATTTTATGTGTTCTTTCATTGCGCCGATAATGCTTTATTTTTATTTCTTGCTTCATTCTAAAGATTTTGTCAGAATAGTTTTAACAGAGGAAAAGACAATCCAAATTACCATTTTTTATTTATTTAAAAGCTAACCATCTTTGTTAATTGATTATGAGCTTCAAATCTCACAAAAATCCCCCATGAGAAAACAGAGTTAGCGTTTGGGCTTGCACTATTCAGTTGACTACAAATTGATTTGCTCACATCGGTCTTTATTGGTAGGCTATCACTTGATAACAAAAAGCAATCTTATAATTTGACCCAAACAAAAACGCAATCCTATATAGATATTTTAATTTACTTTTTGTTTTTGGTTTTAGGATATTTTAATTTATGAACCATAAGTTCACAATAACTATTGTAGATAATAATAATAATAATAATAATAATAATAATAATAATAATAATAATAATAATAATAATAATAATAATAATAATAATAATAATAATAATAATAATAATAATAATATTTTAACCATGTGATATGATTTTTTTTTACAACATGATTCTTATTTTACTTCTTTTACCTTAAATATTAACAGATAATTTCCGTTAATATTAAGTTATTATATGTGAAATGGCCTATAAATCTGCAGTCCATTTTAAAATCTATGTTTAACTCAGACATTTTACGTTGGTTATATGTAGATGGATACTTTTTTGGTTTCTCATGATTCTTAACATCTTTTTAGATTTTAGAATTTGATAATTAAAAAAATTCAATTTGATAGTGAAAAAAATGAGATTCGTGTTTTGTTGGAAATTCTCATTTGATAATATATTTTTACACAATTTGAATAAACAATGGGGGTTGGTGAACAATCACTTATTCTATAAAGTCCGTGGCGTGATTTGGATTAGTCTACTTTTTCCCGCATATGATAGAAATTTGAAGACTAATTTTTTTGTTTGTTAAATACGAGATGGTAAATGAAATTCATGTTCTATCAGAAGCTTCAATCCAATAATATTTTTAACATATTTTAGATAAACATTAGAGTTGAATGAACAACCAACTAATTCTATAAAGTGTGTGACCATGATCTGGATTGACTCAATTTTCCAAAGCATGATAAAAATTTAGACTAATTTATTTGTATATATAAGACATAATAAATACCAACAAAAATTCATGTGCAACGATAAAATTTTAAATTTAAATGTGAAACATAATATTTAATCTAACAATATCGATACTAATGTTAATCTTTGTTCGGCGTTGGAAGCCGAGCTTCAGCGGATTATCAATGGCCTCAAGATCGCAAGTAATAAGTTTTCATAAGATTCATGTGTTTTCATATTCAACCATTACAATCAAATTCCTTAACGAGTGATGTCTTGTCACTTATCCTACGCGTACATTAGTGGAGGATATGCATATATTTTATGAAGCAAAATACATTTTTTAATATATACAAAAATAACAAATTAATTATTTAATTTTGTTTTGTAATTAGTTAGTATTATCTTTATTTTAGTGTCAAATTCGTTTTTTATGTTTGTGAATATTCACACTAATATTCTTAATTTCAAATCAACAAAATTGAAATCTAAAATTCTTTAAGTTTTTGCAATAAACTCGTATAATTTTTAAAAGTTTTGATTACAATAATCATAAGAACATAAATTATCAATCAAATTTTAGAAAAATAATTAAACAAGAGATAGTTTGAGTTAGATATATTTTAGAGTCTCTCGACCTATGTCATGATAATAAAACTCATAATATCATTTTAAACATTTCTAATTAAAAATGATTAAAATTATATTAGCACTAAAAATAGTTCAGCATCGTAATTTTTACAAACATAAATAATTAAATTAATACAAAAAAAAAGTAATAATCAATTTAATATTTTCATGTATTTTAAAGAACTACACGATATATTTTGTATAAACACTAAGTGGTAGACAAATTAATCAAACATATATCCTAGAAGAAGAAAAAACCTTAGTTTGAACTTAAGTTCTAATGTTAAGGTTTTGAATTTTCAACGTAGTTTTGTTTCAAATTCTTCCATAGCAAATGTTACCTATACTAATACTAATTATCTTAGAGATTAATTCAATTGCAGTTTAGTCACTTTATTTTTTTTTATAATATAAAATTATTTTAATGTATAATTATTTATATATTATTAATTAAATTATAAAAAAAAATTCATAAGTTGAAATTGAAATTTTTAGAGAGTTTTTTTGTAATTTTATGGATATTGATTAGTCAACATCAAAATATCATGTTATGTTGTTTAAAATATGTCATATCACTTTTTTTTAATTAAAAAAATATAAAAATATGATCAAACCGATTAAATATTAAAATAGATGATCGATTATTATGAAATAATTTTTTTTTTTGCTAAAAAAGATACGACAAAAATAGTCTTCCAAAGATTTCGACAACCCTTACAACCAAATTTGTAGCATTTCATTTTTTCTTTCATTTTTATTCTCATAGTCTTAATTAATTTTTTAAAAATATTAATTAAAAAGAGAACTTTTATTTTAATTTATATTTTTGAACTAATTCAACATCTAATTTTGCTAAATACATGAAATGAAATCACATAGTTTATCACAATCCCCTATAAATTTATTCACTATAAGTTATTGGTTATCCACTATTTTTTTTGTTGTCAAACGGAGCATTTGAGACAAAAATATTTAAGTTGGTATCAAAGCTACATCAAATATAACATTTGATATATATAAAGATCGATTTTTTAAAAAAAATTAGTGAGCATAATAAAATACAATTAAGCCTTTAGATTTCTACTAGTTCGTCACAGACTACATCAATTAATCAATACATCGACCCCACAAACTATAAATGGTTGCTTACGTTTCTGATAAACAAATATTTAGCACAAGGAAGTCTTGCATCGGCACATTCATTTAGGTATACACATTTAAAATAAATTTTTTTTTTAAATAATTTGTATTTTTAAAATAATTAAATCATATTTCCTTCTTGCACTTGTTACTTGAAAAGTAGTCTTTCAAATGTGACGCATACCTACCCTTATTTTATTTCCTTACTTTCTTCCTTTGTTGACAATTGACACGAAGACAGTTTAACATATACGTAATTGTTTATTGTCTTCTACCAACCATCAAATTCAAACCATTAGAACAAATATTTTTTTTTTATCATTTTGCATATGATACGAACTTGATATTAAAAAACATGTTTATTTGAATACGCATGTCTGTGATGGTACTTGTAAAGTTTCATAATGTTATTTATTTGGTTTATTTTATTCTCCTACATAGCAACATGCAAATCATTATATAGTTTAGAACCAAACCAATCTATCCATGATGGTGAGACTTTAGTTTCATCAGATGGAACATTCGAGGTTGGTTTCTTCAGTCCAAAAGATTCAACAAATCGATATTTGGGTGTATGGTTCAGAAACGTTTCTCCTTTAACAATTCTATGGGTCGCAAACAGAGAAACACCACTTCAGAAAAATTCAGGTGGAATCTTAAAATTCGATTCAAAGGGTGTTCTTATGCTTCTTAATGGAACAACAAACACAACTTTTTGGTCCTCAAATGTTACAACCAAAGAAGTGAAAAACCCAATTGCACGTGTCTTGGACTCTGGTAATCTTGTAGTGAAAAATGGAAACTTTTCTAAAGAGAAACAATTTTTGTGGCAGAGTTTTGATTACCCATGTGACTCGTTATCATTAAATGCAATGAAACTTGGATGGGATTTAGTAACTGGTCATGAAATATTTTTATCATCTTGGAAAAGTAAAGTTGATCCATCTAAAGGTGAGTTTTCTCTAAGAATTTATCCAAAAGGGTATCCACAACTTTTCAAATTCAAAGGTTTTGAAAGAAAATTTAGAATTGGGTCATGGAATGGTGTTGGTTTTAGTGGATATCCAAAACATATACTCAATCAACAACATAGATTTCGGCTTGTTTTCGATGAAAAACAAGTTTACATTGAAACTGAAATCACCGATAAATCCATAATTTCCATTTACAAACTTACCCCTTTAGGCCATGGACAAGTTTCTGTTTTTACAAGAAAAACAAGAAATTGGAATGTCATTTCAACTGGTGAAGAAGATGAGTGTGAAAATTATGCTATGTGTGGTGCTTATTCTATTTGCAATATGGATGGAAATGTTCCTATTTGTAAATGCTTAAAAGGGTATGTTCCTAAGTTTCCTCGTCAATGGAATATATCATATTGGTCTAATGGTTGTGTTCCAAAGAATAAATCTAATTGTGAAAATAGTTACAAAGATGGCTTTTTGAAGTACAGTGACATTAAATTGCCAGACACGTCTTTGTCGTGGTTTAGTAAGATCATGAACCTTGAGGAATGTAAGCATTCATGTTTGAAAAATTGTTCTTGTACGGCCTACGCGAATTTGGATATCCGGAATGGAGGAAGTGGTTGTCTGCTCTGGTTTGATGAACTGGTTGACATAAGGAAGTTCTCCCAAATGGGACAAGACCTTTATGTTAGAGTCCCAGCATCTCAACTAGGTAACCAATGTTACTTGGATTTATTTGTTATACATTGTTATATTTTACATTATCAATCGATCATTGTACCGCTAAATATATTTATATGAGATTGATATTGATTGTTTGACATTATAAAAAAATTTACATTTTTGAACTCAATCTAAAAAAAAGTGTTCAATCTCTTATGTCAGGTTTAATTGAGCAATTGAAGTAATAATTGGCATGATTTCCATTTTTCAGATGATTTGCTTATTAATGGCAATGGCAACAAGAAAAAATTGGTAGGAATCACAGTTGGGGTGATTAGTTTTGGGTTTGTTACATTCATATGCATAATGATATATATAAAGCGAGGTATGCTCTGTCTGAAATATAACTTAACATCTGATATATAATTGTAGGATTTAATATCAAAAAGGAAAAGAATTAAAATTAAATGTTTATTTTTATTTCAACTAATTTGGGGCAGGAAGAATATTTTATAAGAAGCATTATGAAAATATATTGAGGAGGGAAGACACAGATGTACCAACATTTGATTTGCAAATCATAGCTAAAGCCACTGAAAACTTTTCAAGCAGCAACAAATTAGGTGAAGGTGGATTTGGACCAGTATACAAGGTACTAATTAATATTAATATTTTTCTAAATATAAATATTAATATTGTTGAAGAAATGCTACATTTGTTGAACATAATTTACTAACTGATATGATGATCAATTTCAGGGTATATTAGCATGTGGACAAGAATTAGCAATAAAAAAACTTTCAAATAAGACTGGACAAGGTTTAGAGGAGTTTAAAAATGAAATGGTGATAATTGCCAAACTTCAACACCGTAACCTTGTCAAGCTCATTGGTTATTGCATTCAAGGAGAAGATGTAATGTTGATCTATGAATACTTGCCTAACAAAAGCTTGGACAATTTTATTTTTGGTTTGATCCTTTATCAATTGATATCTTATTCTTTCATATCTATTTTTGTCAAATTATGGTGAGTTCATCTCTTATGCTTATTGTATATGTGTCAATCACTAGATGAAAATAAAAGGAAGATGCTAGACTGGTTCAAGCGTTTCAACATCATTTGTGGCATTGCTCGAGGACTGCTTTATCTTCATCGAGACTCTAGATTAAGAATTATTCATAGAGATTTAAAACCTAGTAATATTTTACTAGACGAAAATTTGGATCCAAAAATATCCGACTTTGGTTTAGCACGGACATTGTTAGGAGATCAAGTTGAGGCTAATACAACCAGGGTGGCTGGAACCTAGTAAGTCAATTTGTTACTATGGTTTATGCGATCATATTTTAACTATGTCATCTTGAGAGATTTTAGAGTCTCAAAAAATTTATCTCTCATTTTCATTTGAACACTATATTTTCAGTGGATACATGCCTCCGGAGTATGTTGTGCGTGGACGTTTCTCAATGAAATCAGATGTCTTTAGTTACGGAGTGATAGTTCTTGAAATAATCAGCGGAAAAAAGAACAGAGAATTTTCACATGCAGAACACTCCCACAATCTTCTCGGACATGTAAATGACTTAACACTCATAGGATTAGTCTTTTTTTCTTCTTATATATTTACTCTTTGGTTCTCAATGGAATAAACTCTAGTAAGTCAAAGTTCGATGAAGAGGTTAGTAAACTCTGATTAAGAATTATTTCAATCAAGATTCTAAATCGAATTCTAAAAATGCTTCGACTTTAACTAAAATTCATTAACCACATTTGAGGTCAATCACTTGATTAGGAATAGTCAATTTTGGAATATCTTCCAACTTACTTATATGTTTTTCTCAATTTTAGGCATGGAGACTATGGGCAGAAGGGAGTGAGCTAGAATTATTGGATGAAATGTTATGGGATAAATGCATACCTTCTGAAGTCATCTGATGCATACAAGTGGGTTTATTATGTGTGCAACAAAGACCAGAAGATAGACCGGACATGTCATCAGTACTTTCAATGTTGGATGGTGGGAAATTATTGCCTAAGCCAAAGGTTCCTGGCTTTTACATTGAAAAAGATCTTACTTGTGAGGATGCTTTGTTGGAAAAATATGCATTGTTCTTGCCAAATGAAACGTCTATTACAACATTAGAGGCAAGATGAACTACTAAGTAAAAGACAAGTGTTCTTCTAACATAGGAAAAATGAGTAAAGATTCACTTTATTCCTGTTCGACTTTACACACATGCAATAGTGTCCCCCAACTTTGTAAAGTGTGTATTCAGTAATTCTATTCAATTATTATATTTTGGGTCAACTACTATTTGTAAGACAGTTTTGAAGCAAAAATCATATGTCCATTTATATATAAACATATGGACCATTTCTTTGAAAAAACATTGAATAGTTCTAGTTTCAATATTTTTCAACATCTGTTTTTATGTATAAACTACTAATGTTTTATTTTAACTGTTTGGTTCCTAAAAGAATGTGTCTTAGTTTTTCAGAGTTCGTTCAAGAGATAAGTAAAGTTTGACTTCTCTGATAGCGTGCTTCTGGTAGTTCAGCGTGTTTCTACGTCTACCTCTGAAAAGTTGTGTCTTTGAAGACTCAGCATGCCTCTAAAGATTAAGCGTGCCTTTGAAGAATTTTGTGTCTCTCAAGATTTAGCGTGCCTCTAAAGAATTATGTGAATGTGAAAACACGAGAAAGGGCGGTTGAATTGTATTTGACTAAATTGATAATTTTTTCATTATTTGATTAAAGTGGTTCAATAACAAAACTAAGGAGTGCAAGAATAAAATGACATAAGTAATTTATCCTGGTTCACCACTAACTTGGCTATAGTCAGTCCCTTCACTCAAAAGGATTTAATTCACTAATTCAACAACTTGAATTACAAAGCACCAGACCCTCCAAGCCAGTCTTTTCAAACATCTTGACAACCTCATACTTTTGAGGAACACACACACATTGACTTTACCAGCCAAATATTCTCCGCACAATCTGACTACTCTAAATTGTTGAAGGCACATTAACACCACTATCGGGTTCGAATACAAATGTTTGGAACTTGAGTAGTTGTTTCGAACACTCTAAGAAAAACACTTTAGAAAATATTTCTCTCTTTGAACTTTAAGATAAATTTACAATTTTGAGTTTGAGTTCTTCTACTCTTTTCTGATTTTTCGATGATGTTCTTCTTCGGCCTTGAGTATCTATTTATAGATAAAATTAGGACTTCAATTTAGTCCTTATTTAATTCTGAATTGTATCTTCATTCCAAGCTTGGTCAACAATGATCTTATTCAAAAATAATTCTAAACAAGATGATTTTTAATAATATGTTCTTTAGTTAATTCTTTATTTCTAAATCCAATTTAAGCAGTTCTACTAGATTGATTCTATTCATATTGAGTATGTAAATTCTTTAAATTTATATTGTTCGTATTTTGTTAAGATTGAGTTTGTAAATTCTTCATATTGATATTGTTCGTATATTTTAAGATTGCTTTCCTACATTCTTCAGATGAAACTTCCTTCCTATCGTTTGCTTTGATCTTGGTGAGAATATAGTTTTGGACTAATTGTTGAACTTTCACACGTAAGAATATGACTAAGTCCAATTCAGTATTTTGTCCTTTATCAAAGTTTGAATCATATCTTTGCAAATAATAACTGTATCTTCTTGTGGGTATTTCTTCTTGTAAATCATTCTTGATCAAGTCTTTTTGTAAATAGTTCATATCTTCTTGTAAATAATTAATTTCTTCTTGTAGATAAATCTTGATCAAATCTTCTTGTAAATAAGTCATATCTTCTTGTGTTTAAATCTTGATAAAATTTCTTGTAAATAATTCATATCTTCTTATAGATAAATCTTGATTAAATCATCTTATAAATAATTCATATCTTATTGTGATAAATCTTGATTGAATCTTCTTATAAATAATTCATATGTTCTTGTAGATAAATATTGATAAAATCTTCTTGTAAATAATTCATATCTTATTGTAGATAAATTTTGATAGTCTTCTTGCAAATAACTCATATCTTATTGTTAATAAGATATGTTGATCATATCTTCTTCAAATCTTGACCATATATTCTTTTCAACTTGGTCAAAGATTTTCTTCAATTATAAATCTGAATCAAATCTTATTTTAGATTGTCTTCAAAGACACGAATCTTCTTTCATACTTTCTAAAGTCAAATGTATTGTTCTCATAAAATACTTTTTTTAACATCAAAACTCTAAGTAGAAAACCAACTTGGTTCCAACATTATGTGCCTCTATTATTCAGTATACCTTTGGAGCTTTTATGCCTTTGATGAACATTGACTGTAGGATGACTCTGATGAACAGTAACTTCAACATGCTTCTAATGAACAATAGCTTTAGCATACCTCTGATGAACAACAACTTTAGGATGTCTTTAATGAACAATAACTTTAGCATGCCTCTGATGAATAGTAACTTCAACATGTCTCTGATGAACAATAACTTTAGCATCCTTTGATGAATAGTATTTCTCGAGCATGCCTTTAAAGTATGAAGCCATTATTCAAGTCTGCATCTAAAACATATATTATGTTGGCTCTAAAGATTGCAACTCATTCTAGAGTGTTGCCTTTGATATGCAGCACTCTCTGAAGTTACACTAACTCTAAAGACTGGAACTCGTTCGAGAGCGATTCCTCTGATATAATACACACTCTAAAGTTGCACTGACTCTAAAGACTGCAACTCATTCTAGAGTGCTTTCTCTAAGACACAACACGCTTTAAAGTTGCACTGACTCAGAAAATGCAAAAAAGGTGAAGTTGCTCATGCCACTAATTCTAAGTCACACAACTTTGCATCTTCCTCTAACTTTGGTTGTTCAAGCATCACAACATATGATTCCAGAAATCAAATCAATGATTATGAATAATAAAAGTCAATGATTCTCATGGAGAAAAGTCAATGACTCTGATGGAAGGTCAAATCAAATCAAGCATATGAAGGAATGCTCAAGTGAGTTATATGCCTTTGAAGATTCAACGTGCCTCTAGAGCATTTATGACTTTGATGAACAACAATTGTAGGATGACTTTGATGAAAAGTAATTGTAGGATGGCTTTGATGAATAATAAATTTAACATGTCTCTGATGAACAATAACTTTAGCATGCCTCTGATGAACCGTAACTTCAAGATGCCTCTAATGAACAGTAACTTTAGAATTCCTTTCATGGACAATAGCTTCAACATGCTTTTGATGAACAATAGTTTTAGCATGTCTCTAATGAACAATATTGTTTGAGCATGCCTCTAAAGTCTGAAGTCATTGTTCAAGTCTGCATCTGAAGCATATATTTCGCTGACTCTAAAGACGGTAACTCCTTTCAGAGTGTTGCCTTTGATACACAACACACTTTGATGTTACACTGACTTTGAAGACTGCAACTTTTTATAGAGTGATTGCTTTGGTAGATAACACATTCTTAAGTTGCATTGACTCTGAAGACTGCAACTCGTTCTAGAGTGCTTCTTATGATACGCACCACACTCTAAAGTTGCACTAACTCTGAAAATGCAACAAAGGTGAAGTTTCCCATGCCACTAATTCTAAGTCACCCGACTTTGCATATGCCTCTAACTTTGGTTGTTCAAGTATCACAACACCTGATTTCAATAATCAAGTCAATGATTATGAAGAATAAAAGTCAATGATTCTGATGGAGAAAAGTCAACGACTCTGATGGAATGTCAAATCAACCAAAGTGTATGAAGGAAGACTCAAGTCAATCAATTTGCAAACATAACCTGAACAAATACGTACAGTGTCTTTCTAGAAGAATTGCTCAAATCAGATTGGGAAATAAAAAATTGCTTAACGGACATATTATCAAGATTGTATCAACCAGAATTATATTTTTTAGAAAGCTTTGTTGACCATGGTGAATTTCAGATACAATTCAGAAACTCAACAATAAAATCACAAACTCTAATTTCTTCTATAAAATAATGGATCAAGGCTGAAGAAGAAAGCTACAGCAATATACAACACGAATACAGAAACTCAAAAATCCTACAAAACAAAGTTATTCAGGAAAACCTCAAGATTCCAATTTTCTCTAAGTATTCAGAGTTTAATGTTTTGAGTTTTAGCAAAGCACTCGTTCAACTTTATATTATTAGTTCTTAGTAGTTCATTGTAAGTGTGAAAAATCATCTTATCAATCTGTTTATCAGAAGCAAAACCAAACCAGTTCCAATCTCTTGTAACCCAATCCAGTAGTGACTTTTGTTTGCCTCTAACAATCTGTAGATTTCAAGTTGTGTAAAGAAGACTTGATTTGTAGGGTCAATGTGTGGTTTGCCTCAAAAAGTCTACAGGTACAAGTTGTTTTAAGAAGATTGATTTGTATGGTTAGGTGTTCTTGTAATTCAAGTTTTGAATTAGTGGATAAATTATTCAGTGTAAGGGGACTAGACGTAGCTACCAAGTTGGTGGTGAACCAGAATAAAATCTAGTGTGTTATTTTTACCTTCGCTCTATTTGTTTACTACAAACTAGAATTAAAATTAAGAAAATAATTTTAAAATTAGACAAACACAATTCAATCTCCCCTTCTCGTGTTTGCGCACCTTCATATATGCCTCGGACTCATGTCTGGCTATGAGTGCCTCTAGTTTGATTATGATTTTTTGCCTCAGGTTTTGATTTATCTTATCGGTAGGGATGGGAATAGGCTAGGTCGTCTGTCAGGGGCCTGTGGCCTGGCTTGGCCTGACCTATTTACTAAAAAGGCTAGGCTCAGGCTGTTATTAAAGTCAATTTATTTAAATAGGTCAGACTCAGACTTGTAAAAAAGCCTATTAGGCATGACAGACCGGCCTATATATATTTTATTATTTATTAATATTATTTATTATTATTATTATTATTATTATTATTATTATTATTATATTAATAATATTATTTCTTTTTTAAATTCTATCAATTAGGCAATCACTTAGTGAGCATTCCATATTCAGTAGTTGTTCCATATTCGATAGCGATTCCATATTTGGTAGTCGTTCAATTAGTCAATCACTCAGTAGTCATTCCATATTTGTTTAAGAGGTAATAATGAGTGTGCTTGTTTCAAAAAAAGAATCTATTATTTGACACAAAAAATTATTTTTTAGGGTTTAAAGGATGTTTGTTTCATATTTTTTAAAAATTATTTTAAATAGGTTTTTAAAAAGGCTTCTAGGCTAGGCCAGACTTTTAAAAAGGTCAGACCAGACCAGACTTTTAAAAGGTCAAACCAGGCCGATAAAAAAACCTATGATATGTCGTAGGCCTAAAAAATAAATCGTAGGCCAGACTCAGGCCTTTCAAAGCATGGCCTGACCTATTCCCACCCCTACTTATCGGTTTGACGTAATTAACTTTTATGTGCGGTAGGGTGGAACATTAATGAAGAACTATGACAATAAAAATATGTTATAGATTTATTACAATTATTGGTGAATGCTTATGGTTTTGATTGTCTCTTGTTTATGTTTATCTTAGGTTTTGTTTGTGTCTGATTCCTTGTTATGACAAAAAAAAATCTTTTTGATTTATTACTTACAGTTTGCATTTGGTTATTATATTTTGTTCGATAGTTTAAGTAGTAATTCTTATAAGCTTAACTTTTAAAGTGGAATATTAATTATTTAAAGTGAAATATATATGATCAACTATGACAATTAAATATCTTATAGAACAGTAAGATATCATCCAAAGTCGGATTTACAAACAATCGTTAGCAAAACAATATCATTAAAAACTCTTTATCAGAAGGAAAAAATAACTATATTAAAGAATTCCTTCAATTTGTGACTAAGACTAAGCAAACAACTATTCAATTTGATATATAGGTTTGAGTGTGGAGTTGGCAGCAGCTGCAACAAAATTCAATCACATGTCCTAAACTTTGATTCACTCGAATGTAAACGACTTTATTTTCAACGGCGTTAGTAACACCAAGCTTGACTGTTACCCCTTCAATGAATTTTTTGAGTTGGAAAATTTTTCCCAGCCTCCAGAAATTGACAAAATTCAGGATATGTTTGTTCAAACTTGAAGTTGCACTTCCAGATGTTCGACCACTGATCCATTAGCACAAATTCAATATCTCTTTTTAAAGACTGCACTACAAAATGCAACCCACTGCAACTTCTGTTACGGACAAAATGATTGTAACAATCATCAAATATTTATATTTAGGAAGTTCCAAAAAAGAATTTTATTACATAAAATTATACATAACAATACACCGGATTTAATATCTTCATTAGTCAAAGTCTTAACATATTCATGATAAAAAGCCATTGCAAATGTGTGCCTCGTCGCACCATCAACATTGTAGGAGGTTTGATGTCATTCCCAAACCTATCCCTGACCCTTACAATGACAACTTTGGGGTGTTGTATGGCAGAATGACATCCAACCACCAAACTTTAGACCATAAAAATCATTCAAGCATCACCACCCATATGTGAAGAAAACGTATCCTTCCTCTTTGTGTACTCTTCAAATTCATTTCCACTTAGGTGAGTTAAAAGACAGTAATATTTTACTGAAAAACCAAACTCTCTCATAAGTTCTCATTTGCAGTAGACTACACCTGACATCTTCGGCATAAGTATATTCAAATTTTAAACATCAATAGACACATAGTAATACATACTCTTAAATTAAGTAATGACAGGGCAATATAATGGTTGTTGAAGTTCATGGTTAAATTGGTACACCTCCTATTTGCAAGTGACTTTTTGAGATAGGCTGATTATGCAATGGACATGGACAGATAGACTATTTGCCTCAGGTTGTTTGGTTTTTAAACGGGTAGTTATTTTGGCGGACTGACTATTTGTCTCTGCAAATTTATGGGTAGTTAATGGTAGAATGAAGAGTTGTCATTGATGCATCTCTGTAATATTGCAGTCATAATAAATGACACTTATTAATGGTTGTGCGGGATTACGATTCGAAGAGGTTGAATCTGCAGCTCCTTGCCTACTGCAGAGTCATAATTAGTAGAGGCTGCCTTTGATTCTTATTGTGCATTTTAGGCGGAAAAATGGCCTCTGATTTTGCCTCTGGGACTTACTAGGATTTAAGTAGTAATAGATTCATATATAATGTTCTAGTTCAAAATAATTCATATATAATGTTGCGATTTCTAAAGCATCATATTTTAATTATTATATAGTTAACATAAACTTGTAGGGTAAATTTAAACCGTCAAATAATTATAATTAAGAATATTTAACTTAAATTATAATTGTTTCAAATATCACACATACGGTAAATATGATGCATAGATTTTACACTAATACTACATGGAGATTCAAATTCTCTACATTAGGTTCGATACGGTTTTCCATCTCAGCTGTTAATATGAGATTGAAGAGTTTAAATTGAAAATTATATCTTTTAAATTCATACGATTTTAACCGTTGATCCGAAATTGGACGATTGCAATTGGTTCATGACGTAGTCATACCGTAACGTAAGTGCACTATATACAATTCTCTGGGTAGTAAACTCTTGTTGAATGTCGACTTCATTTTGGTTGCTCGTTTAGGTTCAAAGAAACGATTTTCATTTTTGCCTCTGAAATGTCCAAATTTTTTTCTAAAAGGGTCCTACCAAATAATAAAAGAAAGAAAGACCGGCGGCTGTTAATTCTGACCAGTCGAATTTCTTTAGTCTCTATAATTGACAATAATTCGATTGCAACAACGATATTTTGTCAAAAAAATGTTATGGAGCACACAATTACATACACCCACCGTACACTCTTGTTCAATATATTTACACTGAACAGTAATTTGTTTAAAATAAATAAGAAATTAATATTTTCTATACTTCCTTGACTATTAAAATACAAGCGATTTACCACTTAACATATTTTATTTTTTGTCTTTTAAATATTTTAATTGTGTCGTAAATTTTTAGTCATTTTAAAAATTAATATACAATTTAACATTATTTTTCTTTTATATCCTTAATAAAATTAAAATATATATGAAGTATGCTACATTGAAAATAGGTAAGTTCTTTAACTGACACATATAATTAATGAGTAGTAAAATGGCTGATTAAAATGTGAAAATATTTGTATTTAAAATCTAGCTTAATTGATAAATGACGAAATTATTAGATTAAATATTTTGTTTCAGATTTTTAAGATCAAACAAAAAAAATGTGAAAAGCTTTAAAATTTTGGTAGTATTTGAAATTAATTGTAATAAATTATTGGGAATTTTATAAACCAAACACGAAATAAAGTAAATAATTTCATGTTTTTCTAAATTAATTATTTCTTAATCAATATACCAAAATCTAAACACAACTAAAGATTATGAACATATAAAGTACAATTTAGTGGTTAAACGATCATCAAGTAATTAATGTCATATATTTTATTAGTTAATAAAATATATATTTAATAAATAGTTAATAATTTACATGTTAGTGACTACAAAAATATTTAAAGAAGTTAAAGACACAAGAATATATATATATATATATA